>NC_134687.1:58719102-58871602 GCF_050947455.1 Rhinoderma darwinii
GGTTGTACCTGAGACAATAGCGCTGCATGCTGCGCTATTATTTCTGTTTTTTTCATTACGGATCTGAGAAGGAGGTCCCTTATGGAGCCTCCAATGCAGATGTGAATGAGACCTATCATAACCTCCTTGTAAGAAAGATAAACGATCGACAAGTGAATACTCTGTCAGTCACAGGCCAAGGGGGTATTGCCCGGCATACAGGCCAACCCCACCTGGTCTATTAAGCAGCAGTGGTCATACACGTCTTGACATGTGGTTAGGAGCTTTCTGACGATATAATATGTCAGAAGAGACTCACACAGCGAACCTTACCCATGGATGTAATAACGTGGTCCTCAGGATCAGACAGCGTCCCAACGCGCGTTTCGCCAATGAAGCTTTCTTCCTAGAATCAGTGCTACTTATGTACATGGGCCATGTCTGGTATCGCAGCTCAGCCCATTTGAATGGAGAAGAGTGGCGCTGTTTTCTGCTTTCAGACAACCCCTCTAATGTTACTAAACTTGATGGTAAAACCTATGTACACACAACAATAATATTGGGTTTAAAAACTACTGTTTTGACCATTGATGCTTGACATAAAGCAGCAATGTTCAGCTATGAAGATGTTTTGAGCGCAGCACGAGTATTAAGGTGTAGCTGACTTGTCATACAAGCTACTGCAGGAGCATGTTCCATTTTCCACAAATAATATGTGACAACATGATCAGACATTACTCTTCGTGAGTCACTACCATGTCATAAAACTGTGTTTCCTTCCATTCTGACATGTGTGAGATTTTTCAGTTCCACACCTTAGTCAGGAATCATGTTGGCTGTGAAAAGGTTGCCATCTGCTCTTATTTTGCCCTTGAGAAATGTTCCCTATTCTGTACTTTTCAGAGAGTGTTTACGGGAGTTTCACCTTTGTCTGTCTTCCCCTGAAGGAGCTTTTTTTTTGCCTGTTGCAACATGAACAGCCGCCATTACATTGCTTACCTTTACCCACGAGACAAACCTTGAAGTGAGTGTCATCATACTTGTCTAGTCAGGCTTAAGTAAGTGTTCCATGAAAGCATGCAGATGATATTACAAATACCTAATGGTCTTATACCTGTAGCAATCATTTCCTTTCTATTCTGGCTAGTGTGGAATAATAGCAGTAGTAAGGCAATTGTAAGTCTTGTAATGTAATTGTGATTAATGGAGAACGCTACACTGCAGAAAACTATCCCCTCTAATTGTCGGTTTTATTTTCTAAAAAGGAAATATTAGAGCAGTTCTCACAGCGCAGTTTAGTTGCTGTTTTAGGGCACACTAACATTTTTCTATGGTATATTTTAAGGGCTATGTGAACCTTTGAAAAAAAAATTTTTTACATAAAATTGTGCAACAGTGTGATTGGTGCAACTTTCAAAATACTTTTTATTAAAATTATTTTGACTTTTTGAGGTACAGCTGCTTTGTATTCTGTATAAGATCTGAATCTGTCTGGTCCGCGGGTTCAGTGTCAGTGGATCCTGCGTGTCTCTGACGCACTGGAACCACCTGTAATCTATCACATCTAAGTTATGAACTTACATGTGATCGATAAACACGCAGGACCCGCTGACACTGAACCCGTCAGTTCCACGGACCTGACAGTTATAGGTTTCAGAGCTAGATACAGCTGCACAGTATACAAGATACAAAGCAGCTGTATCTCAAAAAGTCTAAATCATTTTTAATAAAAAGTATTTTGAAAGTACCAATCACACTGACACACATTTTTATAAAACAAAACAACTATTTCAAAGGTGTACATAGCCATTAAGGGGAACAGTTGACCAATCAGCCAAAAAGCTGCTGCTGAACTGGGTCAGTTTTTTTTGTTTGTTTTTTTGCTAAACCTGGGACTGGACATAAAAAGAGAAGAATGCTTACAATACACTGAAAAAAAAACAATCGTCAAAAACTAAACACAGCCTAAACAACATGATCTACACCATGATTTGCTGCAAATTGTACTGTATCTAAGGCTCTGTTCATATCTGCATTGGGGTCCCGTTCTGACGTTCTGTCAGAACTTTTAAACCACCTAGTGTTACGAAGCAGTGCATGTTGGTTTTATTTTGGGAGTTGAAATTCAGCATCATGTGGTAACTATATGACAGTATTATATTGGCTCTTTAAAGGAGTATTGTGTAGAGACTGCATATTATTTGGGCACTATATGGTGGTATTATGTGGACTGTATATGCCCGTATTATTATGGTTCTATGTGGCAGTATTATGTTGGCTCTATATATTCAATATTATGTGGCCACTTTATGGAGATATTATTATTATTATAATATGGCAGTATTATTTGGGCACTGAATAGCTATATCGAGAGAGCATTGTATGGATATATTATTTAGCATGTTATTTTGGTATAAACATTGAGGTAAAATATGCATATATGTAACTTTTGAAATGATTAGCAAAACAATTCTAAAAATGGCAAATGGTTGGGGGCCCCACTTTGCTTGCTACCCAGGGTCCTTTTTTCATAGAATCTGTCCCTGACTGCAAACATTAATAAAATGAGCATCAACGTGCTGTAGAGCACAGATGTCTTTCGATTATAACTATTGTCATTAAGATATTTGTGGTTTACACTGAAATAAATCAAACATAAACATTTGTAAGCGGGAACTTTTATTTGTGAGACTTCCAGACAACTCGACAACTTAAAAGGGAAAGTTTGACTTCTCTTTCCCACAACAGTCCCCGACTTTCACACTTTCGTGACACATTGTGACTTCACATCAGTGTTTCATTTGCAACATGAATAAACAGTTGTACTTGTGTCATTACAAGTGGTGGAATGCAACAACTTTTTTTTTCCTGTTTATGTCACTGTTGAAAAAAATATCTAAAGCTTTATTAAACACTGGCTCAGTTGTTGTCCCGAGACAGAACGTTTATTTCTGTGCATTTTCTTCATGGAAATTAATATAGTTGATAAAGACTTTACTATAGGTAAATTATTAGTATGATTTCAGTTCTGATCCGGAGATCACCAATTAATTGTCTCCATATAGGGACTATGTACATGGAATTATCAAAATCAGATCTGTTATATGTAATATATCAATAAAGATGTCTCATGGATGTGTCTATAAATAACACCCCTATAAATGGAATACCCTGATGTTAGAAGATGCCACGTATACACCCCCGGGATGGTAATGTAAAGCTCTGTAACCTGTGACTTTGTGATGCGTGGCATTTGAAAAAGCAGTTGGATGAATAGATGAGATAAGGATAGATACCCTATAAATATATATATATATATATATATATATATATATATATATATATATATATATATATTTATACATATATATATATATATATATATATACATAAAATAAAGTCAATAAACAGGCTCACCATATATATATATACACATACATACTGTACAACTATTCCTACAGTGGTGAGGGGGCATGGATATCTACTCAATGATCATCTGTGCTGTTTCCTATTAATTTCCTTCCTGTGCCAACCAATGATGCAGAAGGCATGCACTTGAAATAGGTAAAACACTGGCACAGCTTTTAAATAAACTTCTTTAAAGACTGATCTTTGATAATATTTTATACATCTTTGCATATCGCTTCTAGGTTATGAAGCTGCTACCATAACAGCGTATTCTAGTCATGCATACTAATGCATTGGAAAATGGCCGCGGCTCTGATTTTGTCCTTTTTCTCTCTAAAACAGTGCATGGGAAAATAAACCATATTTTGAATTGTCATAGAAAATGTATAAAGGAAAAAAAATATATGGTGGAGACCAAGAAAGCAAAGCTCTAACTCCTTTTCCCATTTTTGCAGGAAATTGCATACAAATGTCTCTGCATTGTAATTTTGGGCTGTCTTTCAATATGTGTTTTTCGCCTTTATAAAGCATCACCGACTTCTTTATACCTTCGTCATTAATTCACACGCGTTGTCATAGTAAAAGGAAATAAAAAATGTCTGCTTTCCTTGAATTAGCTTGTTGCCTATTTTCTACCGTTTTTATTTTTTATTTTTTTTGATAAATGTAAATTGGCTTCAAAGCACCAAGCAAAAGCGAAGCATAAAAAGCTGTTTTCATAGTAATTCAAAAACATTTTGTACTTGTATTTCGGAGGCATTCTTTTAAGCTCTTCCTTTTCCTCTTCCATACAGATTGAATGCCTCAGTTTATCCAACACACAATGAATTTCAATGTCTTCCTCTTTTTTTTGCACGCCCCATACAGTCATCATCTGAGCTTTTGAAACAGAGAAAATCTCGTCTTATTATAAGTCCTTTTCATAAAGTTAAAGTGTACCGGAATCTCTAGGGAACAAGCTCTTTTATAAGAGAATGGAGCATACATGCTCACTTAACAATGCCTAGTAAAACACCTATGCTTCTGAGATTTTATCACACGTATTTACAGTAATCGGAGCCATGTCATTTACTCGGAGCATCATTATATGTTTGTATAGGCTCTAATGTCACGGCTTTTTGATAATTATATTTCAGTCATCTTGGTTAGAGTTATTCTCACTTTCATGGTAGTGATTAAGACAGGAACCCACTGTTATTTTATTCTCTGTTACAGGTAGGTGGCATACCACCTGCAGAGATGATATGACAGCTCTCATCTTCCATACACAACTGTCGTAAGACTTTTGGAAGTTGCAGAGTTTTTGAGACAAAAATAACACAATGGAAAATTGGTAACATGAATCTGCCTACTGTATTATAGGCTTGTCTCAGCATAGGATGATCTTGTATCGTATTTGATAGTTTACACTGCATCTGTTCATTCATAGCAGAGTGCTAGATAGAAGACTAGTGACTCTGCTTTGGGTAAATGGATACAAGTAAAAGTAAAGAAGTTGAGTGTCTTATATGTTCACATTTCTTGATGAATACAATGTGAGCTCTGTTATAATTATAAATGAATTGTATTAGCTCATTTTATTATATAATATTCTAAACCCAATTGTATATACTTTTATTTGGTGATGTCTGTGAGTTTGAAAACAGAGAAAATTCCCTGCACATGCCCCACCAACCTGTTAGATGACTATAGAGTTCTTCATGACTGTATGTGTCCAATTTAAAGACTACAGGAGGCTACATATATACCATATGTGCAGGCCCTGGGGGCAAATAATAGCTTGGCACCAGGTCCCGATGATCCTTTTATCATGGGGTCTAGAGCAGTGTTCCCCAACTTGTGGCTCTCTAGCTTTTGCAAAACCACAAATCCCATAATGCCCTCAGCTGTTAGGGCATGATGGGTGCTGTAGTTTTGCAATAGCTTGAAAGCCGCTGGTTGGAGACTACTGATCTAGAGAGAGCATGTAGGGATGTATAACAATTCATAGCCATTTCAGCTATGCCAATTTAGAAGTCACAGCAATTCCCACAGTTCCTAATGTGCATCTAATGCAAAATACCCTTTATGAGCAGGGAATTTTGACTTCCTATGGCTGCCCTCCCTGCACCTTCAGCAGAATACAAGCATCCTTTATGATGCCTGTATGTTGTGAATAGAGAGAGGAGAGAATTATCACAAGACTATGTCTTTATTCACGTCTCCATTCACAGAATATGATGACTATAAATTATGCCTGTAATGACTTGAGCAAGAAGGCCAGCCGCAAACAATATGTATTGCCTAGGACTGCTATGCACTATTGCCTGAATTTTTCCTGCTCGTGGAGGTACTAATTTGGCTAATAGAATAATTAGTACAATTCCCTAATACAATGTTCAAAGCGCTTCCATTTATTTCTTACATCATAAATAAGTGGTACTGCATGAGTTTTTCTTGTTGATTTTGATAGACATACTCATATTACAATATGGATACTGGTAGTTTGTACTGAACATTTAACGTCATGTGTCCCAAAAATATGCTTGTTACTAAAAAGTTATAATAGGTTATTACTATATTAGTAATAATATAATTTTATGATATACATCTAACTGATAATGAGACAAATGTCCTCTTTATTGTTGTCTTGACTTATACTGTTATATATTTATTTCCTTTAAATTACATTAGATTGCCTGCTAATATGTGGAGGTCAGGTTTGAAAATAAATAATATTAAAGTGGGATTCCCATCTTAGACTTTTATGGCATATCCAAAAGGTATGCCATAAATGTCCAAAAGATGCAGGTTCTAATTCTGGGACCCACACCTATCTCCCAAACAGGAGTCCCCTAACCCTGTCCTGCCTGTTGAGGTGGCTGCTGTCCAATGCATCCAGGCAGAGAATCAATGGAGAGTTGGGCACTGTGCTCCTCTGTGTTAGTAACTCACATTCACTTTCTGTGGGAGTTACGTAAACAGTGTAGTACAGCAAGCTCGGCTGTTTCCATAATTCCAGGCCACCTGTCCAATGATTGTATGCTTGGATGCAGCAGCCAGTGGTTGAGTCACCAAGTAGGACTAAGTTTGGGAGAAAGGTGTAGGGAGGTGGGACCTATAACTATCAGACATTGGATATGCCATATCCTGTGGATAGGCCATAAGTTTATAAATTGGGAATACCCCTTTAATATAACTTGTAATATTTATACAATTTGGAAATGCAATTGTGCAAGTCATTGTATAAAAATGTATGAAGGCTCTTATCTGCTCTTAATTTTCATGACAGTTGGAATACTAGGCTACTACACAGTGCCGAGGTTATGATCAGTGACTCCAGCTTACAAAACTATCTCTTGGTATCTGTCAACATCAATATTTATCATGACTAATGATGTCACAGGCTTATGATGTTGGTTCCTCTCTTCTCTGGTGCTCTTACACCCCTTAAACTGCAGCTCCATTTGTTCAGATTGACTGCTATGTTTAAGCGCAAGCCCAACGGAAACTCATTAGTAGGTGCATAAAGAGCTGATTTCCTTAATTAAATAAGAAAAAGAAGAGTACTGGGTACTTGCAGCATATGCTATATTGACAAAAGTATTGGTACATCTACACATTACACCTACAGGAGCTATTATGACATCTCTTTCTTAATCCATAGACATTATTATGGAATTGGCCCGAATTTGCAGCTAAAACAGCTTCTACTTTTCTTAGAAGGCTATCTACTAGATTTTCGAGTGTGTCTGTGGGAATTTCTGCCTAATTCATCCAGAAGAGCATTTGTGAGGTTAGGCACTGATGTTGGATGAGTGGGCCTGGCTTGCAATCTCCATTTTAGTTCATCCCAAAGGTGTTTTATGGTATTGTGGGCCACTCAAGTTCTTCCACACCAAATTCACCCAACCATACCTTTATGGACCTTGCTTTGTGCACTGGGGCACAGTCATGCTTGAACAGAAAAGGGCCTTCCCCAAACTGTTCTCACAAAGTTGGAAGCTACAATTGTCCAAAATGTCTTGGTAGGCTGAAGCATTAAGATTTCCCTTCACTGGAACTAAGGGGCCTAGGAAAACCCCTGAAGAACTACCCCATAGCAATATCCCTACACCACCAAACTTTACAGTTGGCACAATGCAGTCATGCAAGTAACGTTCTCCTGGCATTCGCCAAACCCAGACTCGCTCATCAGACAGCCAGATAGGAAGAGGCGATTTGTAATTTCACAGAACATGTTTCCACTACTCCAGGGTCAAGTAGCGGCGTGCTTTACATCACTCCATCCGACGCTTGACATTGTTCTTGGTTCTGTAGGGCTTGCATGCAGCTGCTCGACCTTGGAAACCCATGCCATGAAGCTCCCGGGGCACAGTCTTTGTGCTGATGTTAATGACAGAAGCGGTTTGGAACTCTGCAGTTATTGAGTCAGCAGAACGTTGGCGTCTTTTATACACAATGCGTCTCAGCACTTGGCGACCCCTGCTCTGTAACTTTATGTGGAGTTGCTGTGGTTTCTAAACGCTTCCACTTTGCTATAATACCACTCACAGTTGGTCGTGGAATATCTATGAGAGAAGAAATTTCACAAACTGACTTGTTACAACGATGGCATCTTATTACAGGACCACACTGGAATTCAGTGAGCTCTTTAGATGGACCCATTCTTTCACAAATGTTTGTAAAGGTAGACTGCATGGCGAGGTGCTGGAGTTTATACACCTGTAGCAGTGGGACTGAATGAAACACCTGAATTCAATGATTAAGAGGTGTGTGCCAATACTTTTGACCATATAGTGTATATGCTGAGGCAGTTGAGCTTCATATAAAAAAAGATCCTGGAGTTTTCCTTTAAATTCCAAAATGTATTGTGTAGCTTGTGGCTTTATAAGTGTTTGAGAATATTGTTTGTATACATAAAGGTGAAGGAGTAACCAGTGATTCAGGGCATTTACTAAATCAGTTTCTGCCTCAGCTCACACCATCTCCTCAAAAGGCTGCAAAATGTCTAGAACAGACACTGGCAAACTCACATGTCCATCCAACAGTTGCTTATCTAAGGATTAGCTGCACCACTCCTGATCAAGTACTAAAGGCAAACTTATTGTGTCTGCGTTGCCTTGGGCTTGAGCCACACAGCTGTCTCCATGTAAAGAACCAGATATGATATCAAAGTATAAACTTCACAGGGATCATGCGGCTGCAGAATTAGATAGCAGCTGTGGAAGAGAAGATAGGAGTTTCAATGTCTAGTAGTTATCTAATCATTAGTAACATAGTTACCAAAATATAAGCACAATTTCTAGGGACATATTGCTCCTAGGTAGCTTCCTTTTTGTCCATCATATGTTGTCCACTGGATAGATTATAGCACAATACTATGATATACCAGTCAACGTTTAGTTCATTGAGGGAGATTAGACATTGGTAATTCATTTCTAAATGAATGTGGAAAGATAAACATGCAAAGTAATGTGAGAACACTATATATGTGTATATAATATGTATATATATATATATATATATATATATATATATATATATATATATATATATATATATATATATGTATATATTATATATATTTATTTATATATTTAGAGTCATCAATCAGCCATATCATTAAAGCCACGTGCTAAGTTTTCTGTGTTATCTGGCAACATTAGCAGCAAATTCTTTAAGTTCTGTAAGTTGCAAAGTGGGGCCTCCTATGGATCAGACTTGTTTTTCCAGCACATCCCACAAATGCTCAATTTGATTGAGATCTGGGCATTTTGGAGGTCAAGTCAACACCTTGAACTCTTCACCATGTTCTTCAAACCGTTCCTGAACAATCATTGCAGTGTGGCAGGGCACTTTTTCCTGCTGAAAGAGGCCACTGCCATTAGGGAATGCCATGAAAATGTGTTCTTGGTCTGTAACAATGTCTAGGTAGGTGGTACGTGTTAAAGTAACATCCACATGAATGACAGGACCCAAGAATTCCAAGCAAAACATTGCCAAGAGCATCACACTGTGCTGGCTTGCCTTGTTCCCATAGTGCATCCTGGTGCCATCTCTTACCGAGATAAGCGACCCACACACACCCGGCTGTCCACAAGATGTAAAATTGTGACATAAGTCCAGGCCATTACTCCATAGGCCAGTTCTGATGCTCACATGCCCATTGGAGGTGCCTTTGATGGTGGACAGGGGACAGCATGGGCACTCTGAACAATCTGCAGCAACGCAGCACCACACACAGCAATCTGCATTGCACTGTGTGTTCTGATGCCTTTCTATTATAGTGAGCATATACTTTTTCAGCAATTTGGTCTGTATTAGCTATTTTTTGGGATGGGAGAAGACACGCTGGCCTTCGCTTCCCACATGCATAAATGAGCCTTGGGCTCCCTTGACTCTGTTGCTGGTTCGCCGGTTGTCCTTTCGTGGATTACTTTAGGTAGGTACTAAAAGACCTGCCATTTTAGAGATGCTCTGACGCGGTCGTCTAGCCATAACACTTTGGTCCTTGTCAGAGTCGATCAGACCCTTACGCTTGCCCATTTTTCCTGCTTCCAATACATCAACGTCAAGAAATGACTGTTCACTTCGGCTGCCTTTTATATCCTACCCTTGACAGATTCCATTGTAGCAAGATAATCAATGGTAATTACTTCACCTCTCAGTGGCTTACAAAAAAAAAACGCGAATTGACTGCTACAGTACGTGTGAATTAATGTTAGGACTGTGTGTCATACATTGCAGCAAAAGATGCAGTATTTCTTAGGGATGATAATATTGCTTATATTTTATTTGCTTCTATGATCACATGCATTGCATCACAGGTTTTAATGCTCTCCAAGACCTACATCCAGTGTTGAAGTATCTATCCAGTGTCAAGTACCCATGAGGAGAATACAAATACTATAGTGAAGTATAGTACTAGCTAGCGCAATAGTGATGGGGGGTGGAGAATAGTGATGTAACTGCACAATAATGTATATGTCATTCATGGTTTGTGGAAAGATAGGTAATAACTCCCATGGGAACTATAACATTGGTCATTAATGGTTGTCGGGCATCATGTGTACTATGAAGATGATAACCATGATTAATATACATAATGTAAGGTATAAGGGTATTTAATGGGCACATAGATTACAGTAGACAAATATTAGTAGATTAGCAATAGATTTTCAATCGTCTTCGCTAGAGTCGTCTTATTGTCATAAAAGCATGAAGAAGGTTCTGCTACGTATTTGACATCAGAAATTGGTGCATAAATAGGACTGATTAATAGAATTTATTACTTACCATAATCTCAAGTGGGTAGCTATAGATACAATATCCTAATAAAGCAAGCATTGGTCATCAGAGAATGTGCCCAGGAATTAAAGATTTCGCCGAAAACCAGAAATAATTGGAAAAAAAAATAATCTGAAATTCCGAAATGTGTCTATAATTTGCATGCACAATGACCGACCATTATTTGCACCACCCAGCATATTCTGGCCTCTTATTTATCCCTATGCACCAGTTGTTTCACATGAATTGTCCAACTGGGGGTTGGACAATTCATGCGATTGTAAAGTTTAGCAACATTTTACTAAACATTTGCACATTTGTTTTAAATTATATGTTTCCTATTTTCTAACCCTGTAACAAAATTATGAAGGGATGACTGCTCCTGAATCAGCAAAGTGTCTGAAATACGAGTTTGCATAGCAGATGTTCTTAATTTAAAAACACTTCTTAATTATGTGTTTTTCAGGGCCAGGTGCAAATCAATCCTCCGTAAAAATGCACAAATTTCAGTAAGGTCATAAATGAACCATGTCATACAGTATGTTCAATGTTATAATAAAGGCACCAGACATACTATGTGTAGGGTAATAAAAGAAAAGGTGCTTTTAGTAGTCTGTGTCAGTAGCAAGGCATTTATGGGTACATTTAGGGTCACATCGGAACAAAAAATAAACCTGCATTGGTATACAAACTATGCCATTCCACATAGGTACCGGCTTTCAAGGTATACATAGGGAAAAAGCAATAATTGTTGCCATAGAAACAAGATACAAAGGAATCCTGTTGGTATTAGGGTTACTTGTGTTGAGAAATGCGTCTGAATGACAATATGACAATGTGATCAAAAAGTGGCATCACTGATGCCCACTTGCAGGAATACTTTCTTAGCAGAGACCATTTTGTAGTAATCGCAGATGCCTTTTGAGCAATCTTATGTGCGGGGTTCAGATATAAGTACAGTTATCCTACTAGCGACTCAGCTGTGACACAAGAGTGGGCCTGCAAACGTTATAAGTGGTTATGGGACTGCTATTGGTGGTATGAAGGGAGCAGGCATCATAGCAACTATAAGGGCATGTTCAGACGTGGCGGAATTCTGCAGACACTGTCCGTATCAATGCTGCACATAATCCCCGTTGCAGATTCCATTGCGGATTTTGCTAAAATGTGAAGTAAAATGCTGCGGATTAGTCGTTGCGGATTCAGGTGCTTATCACACCCTGCTCTCTTTCAAACATTCCATCCCAGTCTGGGTATAGACCTCGACACACATAGGTCCAGCCAGAATGATGGAATATCCTGTTCCTGAAAGCAATCCGCAACGCAACACACATAACATCTGCGGATTTTGTTGCGTAATTTTGAAACTCCATTGAAGTCAATGGAGAAATTCCGCAACAAGTACGCATCAAGTCCGCAACAGACAGCCTATGGTCCGCAGCTGAGTTTTCCGCAACGTCTGCATGAAGATAACTATAAAAGGTGTGAAAACCAATGGACAAACTGTCTGCTGCGGATTTCCACTGCGGACTGTCCGCAGCGGAATTCCACAGCAATTCCGCCACGTCTGAACATTCCCTAATGCCACATTCACACGTGGCAGAATTTTTCCGCTGCAAATGTTGGTGTAGATTCAGGGCAATTCCGCAACGATTCTGCACCAACATTTGCATATTTGACAGGTAATTCAGACGTTGCAGATATCACAGCGGACTTGCCACAGATTTCAGTTTTTGCAGTGCAAATGCTGAAATCCGCAGTGAAATTCTGCTGCTTCTCCGCAACAGACAGTGTATGCTGCGGAGGGAAAATTCTGCACTGCAGCCTAATTTCCGCACAGTTAGTTTCTGCAGCGTCTGAACTGAGTTTAATAAGAATGTTTAGAAACAAATGTAAAAAGCGGCTGCTGCAGAATTCAACAACAATTCCACCACTTCTGAACGTGGCCTAAGTCTGACAGAATTCAATTGTTTGAAGACAAAAATGACTGGATATACATATTGTTTGAAACACTAGTTTTTCTGCTGTCTGTAAAAGCATGCCGTTCTCCTGATGAGTAAATAATATAGCATGAAAACATTTTAAAAAAATCAATGAATTATTGCCCCTCATTGCAGAATAAATCAACAAAAAAATAAAAGCATTCTGTAATATATTTCCATTATTGTAATGCCTAATTTTTTTGCTCTTAGTGGACCTGTGGGTGACAGCAAAAAACCTGATTAGTTTTAGAACAGTGTGAATTAAACCTTTTCACCATAATATAAATTTACAGCTTGAACTCCAAAATGGCTCCTCAAAAAACTCATACCACAAAAAACAAGGCCTATCAAAAAACTATTTTGATGTACAGTTAAAAAACATATATATGGAGAGGCAAAAATGAAATAAATAAATCTTCCTGTCCTTATGGCCAGAATTTGAGTCCTTGACGTGTTTAATTTAATTGGAGATCTATTTGAAACTACTTGTTAGTGGGGATTAAAAAAAAAAAACATTTAATTTTTTTTTTTACATTGGCACAAATTTCACAATTTATACAAGAAAAACATGGCAGGCATTCAAGATCAAATCCATAGATAAAAATATCTTAAAGGGTTTGTCCGCTTTGATTATTGTTTTTTTGTTCAAAGGGTCCCCCTTTTCGCTGCTAGGGGTTTTTAGATATTTTGCACCTCTGGTATCCAGAACAATCTTCAAATTTTTAACATGAACAAATAAAAACAAAATTACAAAAAAAACAAAAAACATCATACGTAACTCCCATACCTACACTACCGTTCAAAAGTTTGGGGTCACCCAGACAATTTTGTGTTTTCCATGAAAACTCACACTTATATTTATCAAATGAGTTGTAAAATGACTAGAAAATATAGTCAAGACATTGACAAGGTTAGAAATAATGATTTTTATTTGAAATAATAATTTTCTCCTTCAAACTTTGCTTTCGTCAAAGAATGCTCCATTTGCAGCAATTACAGCATTGCAGACCTTTGGCATTCTAGCTGTTAATTTGCTGAGGTAATCGGGAGAAATTTCACCCCATGCTTCCAGAAGCCCCACCCACAAGTTGGATTGGCTTGATGGGCACTTCTTTCGTACCATACGGTCAAGCTGCTCCCACAACAGCTCTATGGGGTTGAGATCTGGTGACTGCGCTGGCCACTCCATTACAGATAGAATACCAGCTGCCTCCTTCTTCCCTAAATAGTTCTTGCATAATTTGGAGGTGTGCTTTGGGTCATTGTCCTGTTGTAGGATGAAATTGGCTCTAATCAAACGCTGTCCACAGGGTATGGCATGGCGTTGCAAAATGGAGTGATAGCCTTCCTTATTCAAAATCCCTTTTACCTTGTACAAATCTCCCACTTTACCAGCACCAAAGCAACCCCAGACCATCACATTACCTCCACCATGCTTGACAGATGGCATCAAGCACTCTTCCAGCATCTTTTCAGTTGTTCTGCATCTCACAAATGTTCTTCTGTGTGATCCAAACACCTCAAACTTCGATTCGTCTGTCCATAACACTTTTTTTCCAATCTTCCTCTGTCCAATGTCTGTGTGCTTTTGCCCATATTAATCTTTTCCTTTTATTAGCCAGTCTCAGATATGGCTTTTTCTTTGCCACTCTGCCCTGAAGGCCAGCATCCCGGAGTCGCCTCTTCACTGTAGACGTTGACACTGGCGTTTTGCGGGTACTATTTAATGAAGCTGCCAGTTGAGGACCTGTGAGGCGTCTATTTCTCAAACTAGAGACTCTAATGTACTTGTCTTGTTGCTCAGTTGTGCAGCGGGGCCTCCCACTTCTCTTTCTACTCTGGTTAGAGCCTGTGTGTGCTGTCCTCTGAAGGGAGTAGTACAAACCATTGTAGGAAATCTTCAGTTTCTTGGCAATTTCTCGCATGGAATAGCCTTCATTTCTAAGAACAAGAATAGACTGTCCAGTTTCACATGAAACCTCTCTTTTTCTAGCCATTTTGAGAGTTTAATCGAACCCACAAATGTAATGCTCCAGATTCTGAACTAGCTCAAAGGAAGGTCAGTTTTATAGCTCCTCTAAACAGCAAAACTGTTTACAGAGGTGCTAACATAATTGCACAAGGGTTTTCAAGTGTTTTCTAATCATCCATTAGCCTTCTAACACAGTTAGCAAACACAATGTACCCTTAGAACACTGGAGTGATGGTTGCTGGAAATGGGCCTCTATACACCTATGTAGATATTGCATTAAAAACCATACGTTTGCAGCTAGAATAGTCATTTAGCACATTAACAATGTATAGAGTGTATTTCTGATTAATATAATGTTATCTTCATTGAAAAAAACTGTGATTTTCTTTCAAAAATAAGGAAATTTCTAAGTGACCCTAAACTTTTGAACGGTAGTGTATATATTTTTTTAAAGTAGACATCTGGCACAATGTGTAAATGCCACTTAGCACTTTACACTCACCGGCACCATCATGCAATTTTTTCATAAAAAATGCATAAAAATTGTATTTGTGGCTAAAAGTGTTACCAAGCAGAATGCACCACACATTCTAAAAATAAAAGTTCAGTATTTGCAGAGTTAATTTACAGAATTTATGTCTATGTCTACATGCACATATCTTCAAGAAATCACCAGAATTGAAGAGATCAAATTTCCGTTGTCTGGATATGCTATTGGCACCCATGTCCACCTTCACGTAACTTGTGACAAATAATGATATATATTTTTTAAATCCATTATAACATACATCTGCCCATAAAACTCTTATACAATCAGAGATTTAAACACAAAAACAAAGTAAAAATAATAGATGAGGGTGTGAAAAATGCAATAATACCACATATATCTACATCAACAAGAACATGTGCTTTCAAAAAGGCTGAAACAGAAGCAATCCGATATTTGGCAATTATCCGCAAATGTGTTAAATATATATGCTGCACATGGCAATATTTCTGAGAGCGCACATCATACTGTGTATAAAAATACAATTTAATCATTTATGCACACAACCACCTACATGCAACATTGCATCAAACTGTAGTTATAAGGAAAAATTGCATGAAAATGCAACTTTGTGACTAAAATGTGCACTCAAGCAGACGGCTTATGAAATAAAAACGTACTCTGTAAAGAACTGTAAGATGCGAGGAGTTGATAAATACCACACGTCTACGTTCACATATAATTGTGTTAAAGAAAACCCAAACCGCAGGAATGCGCCAACAAATTTTTGCATGCAATGTAAAGTGGGAATTATATAGGTATATTATTATCCATTTCCCTATACAAACTCTAAGGCTGCATTTACACATCACAGTCTAAGGGCAAAGCCACACGTGGCGGAATTGCTCTTGAATTCCGCTGCGGACACTCCGCAGCGTTAATCCGCAGCGGAGCCGTTTCTCCATTGACTTCCACTTCTATTTAGTAGGGTTCGTTTAGACGAAGCGGAAATTTCCGCTGCGGAGCATAGGCTGCGGTGCGGAATTTGGTGTCCGCAGCATGCAATGGATGTTGCGGAGTTGTGGCGGACTGGTTGCGGACTCATGGCGGAATTTCTCCATTGACTTCAATGGAGATTCTAATTTCCGCAATGAAGTCCGCAGCTGTCATGCACATGTTATGTGTGCTGCGGATGCGTCTTGCTTTTTGGACATGACATTTCTTCATTCTGGCTGGACCTATGTATTTCTAGGTCTACAGCCAGACTGAGGAAGTCAATGGGGCTCCCGTAATTACGGGAGCGTTGCTAGGAGACGTCAGTAAATAGTCACTGTCCAGGGTGCTGAAAGAGTTAAGCGATCGGCAGTAACTGTTTCTGAACCCTGGACAGTGACTACCGATCCCAATATACAGCAACCTGTAAAAAATATAGAAGTTCATACTTACCGAGAACTCCCTGCTTCTGTCTCCAGTCCGGCTTCCCAGGATGACGTTTCAGTCTAAGTGACGGCTGCAGCCAATCACAGGCTGCAACGGTCACATGGACTGCCGTGTCATCCAGGGAGGTCGGGCTGGATGCCGAAAGAGGGACGCGTCACCAAGACAACGGCCGGTAAGTATGAAATTCTTTTATTTTCACTAGGGAAAGTGCTGTCCCTTCTCTCTATCCTGCACTGATAGAGAGAAGGGAAGCACTTTTACCGCAGTCCGCAGCAGCTAGTCCGCATCAATTTACTGCACATTTTGGGCAGATCCGCCGCAGAATCTGCAACGCAGATTCTGTGCGGCATTGATGCGGACAGCTGCGGAGGAAATCCGCCACATGTGGGCATGCCCTAAGTGCGTTTTTTTGCCATGATTTAAAAGACATTGAGACACAGTCCCTCCATTTTGCCAGTATTCTGTGAAAATAGCAGCAAAAAAACAGTATTGACTGCAATATGTAAACACAGCCTAACCCTAATCAATAATTGTAAGTC
Organism: Rhinoderma darwinii; assembly: GCF_050947455.1. Taxonomy (NCBI): domain Eukaryota; kingdom Metazoa; phylum Chordata; class Amphibia; order Anura; family Rhinodermatidae; genus Rhinoderma; species Rhinoderma darwinii. The sequence goes on from NC_134687.1 coordinate 58,736,179, forward strand.
CCTAAACTTAATCATGCTGATTTTTTTTTATAGGGAAAAGATCGGGTAGGGACAGTATAGGGACAGTGTAAAGAGTACAAATTTTATTGAAGTTTATGTGTGGTGCAACTGCTTGGTGTGACTTTTTTAATGCCGCGAACCAGATGCTGGTAAACGTATGGGTTGTGAAGTCAATAGATGGCCTAATTATTAGCAGAGGGATGTTTAAATGACTGCTGCACATCTTCTCACTCCTTTTCAGAATAAAAAGAAAGAAAGCCCCCCATATGTGACAATAGGAAAGCAAGTATGCTCTCAAAAATTAATGTTACCCCTCCCCCTGGGGTCACCTACAGTAATACCGGAACCGGAGGAGGAAGGCAGCTCCGTCCTCTCCCTACATGCTGCCAGCACATTCCCTGCTGGCTTCCCCACTCCTCCTCCACACGGGCTGAAGAGAAAGCTGCAAATACATGCCGCTCCCTCTTTACCTGCTCTTACTCAGGCTAGGTTGCATATAGAGCCGCGATCCAGATTTTGTTTTAAAGCCAAGAATCTAAGCTTTACATCAAGGCTAGATTACAGCTCTAGCTAAGTTAGGACCTGTTCACATCGGCGTTGCCTTTCCGTTGAGGGGATCTGTCGGAGGTTTCCGTCGGGTTGACCCTTCAATGTAAAGGCAAACTGAAACCTTAGCTTCCGTTTCCCTGACCATTGATCTCAATTGTGATGGAAATGTTGCTAATGGTTTCCGTTTGTCACAATAGTGACAGCCTTTCCATTGAGGGGTTTACCCGATGGAAACCTCAGACAGAACCCCTCAACCGAAGGGCAACGCTGATGTGAACACAGCGTTGGAGAAGTTAGTAGCAAGCACATATCTTCAGGGGCGTAACTAGGAAAGAATGGGCCCATAACAAACTTTTGACTGGGCCCCCCCTGTAGGTAGTGCCCCTTGTAGATTGTGTTACACAGCCCCCCATGTAGACAGTGCTATACACCCCCCCTGTAGACAGTGTCACACCCCACTTGTAGATAGCGCCCCCACCTCTCCCTTGTAGATAGCGCCATACAGCCCCCCCATAGATAGCGCCATACAGCCCCCATCCTGTAAATAGTGCCATATAGCAACCCCATCTCCTGTAGATTGCGCCATATACCGACCCACAAACAAATAAAACCAAAGAACGTCATACTCACCTAGGCTTCGTTCCCGCGACGAATGGAGCTAATCAATGCCGACGAGATCCTTGCGTCCGCCAGTGTGATCCAGAGACGTCATCACACGTCTGTGATCCTGTCCCTGCGCCTGATAGGCTGCAGGTCGAACGTGGCCTGTAGCCAGGGACGGTTTTAGACAAAGTGTGGCCTTGGACAAATTTAAAAGTGGGGCCCCAAATACTGAATTAGGGTCTGTTCACATCTGCGTCAGGGTTTTGTTGATGACTTCTGTCAGACCTTTCCGTCAGGGAACCCGTGAACGGAAACTATAGCTTTCCATTTGCATTATCATTGATTTCAATGGTAATGTTTCCGTTGCAATTTCGGTTTGCCTCCGTTCTGTAAGGTTTCCTTTTTCTTATGGCAGAAACAATAGTGCAGTAGATGGAAACCAAATGCTGATGTGAACACACCCTTACTGTATCAATAATGCAGTCAATTCAGAAGGCGGTGTGCAGAGAACTTCATCACTGACTTCTAGCGCATCCAGGAGTTGTAAGCCCCAAAGCATATGTCCTCCCTCTCACGCAAAAAATTATCTATATACATATACAGTTATTATATCATACCATTATACCAGATGAAATATTACCTGCATACTGTTACTGAACACAACTCATTATTCTAAAACCGATATTACCAATAATAACAACACAATATAGGGTCCAAATAATACCGTCACACCATAACCACATAGTGACTGAATAATACCCCCATACTGTTACTGAATAAGACTGCCACACCATAACCACACAGTGACTGAATAATACCCCCATACTTATACTGAATAATGCCGCCACACCATAACCACATAGTGACGGAGTAATACCCCATACAGTTATTGAATTATACCACCACACTATAACCACATAGTGACTGAATAAAACCCCCATACTGTTACTGAATAATATCTCCACACCTGAACCACATAGTGACTGAATAATACCCCCATACTTATACTGAATAATGCCGCCACACCATAACCACATAGTGACTGAATAATACCCCCATACTATTACTGAATAAGACCACAACACCATAACCACATAGTGACTGAATAATACCCCCATACTGTTACTGAATAATTTTGCCTTGTGCCAAGGCCATAGCGGCTGCAAATCAATAGACTGTCTGTGTAATGCACAGACATACAGCGACCGCCAGAGCAAGGAACACTTATAGTACTCACTCTTTGTAGCCGCTGGCTAATAGATGAGAATCCTTAATTGGGGACCACCTTTATTTACTCAAAATTGTCTAATAGGATATTTGAATATAGAACCCCTAGATAGTTTTTTTTCTATCTAGGGGTTTTACAAGAGCAGAAACAATTGGCTGCTTTCTTTCGGAAACATTCCTTAACCTGTCCATGAGTAGTGTCTGGTTTTGCAGCTCTGCTCCTTTCAACTGCAATGCAACTCATGACCTGTAGACAGGTGTGGCACTGTTCTTGGAGCAAAGCAGCCAGGTATTCTGATCCTGTACAACCGCTTTAAGTCAAGAATGCCCAACATTTTGACCGGTTCTCTACTGTATATCAGCTTAAATTCATGACAAACAGACTGAACCACAGTGCTTGATTTTAATTAGCTTGTTTGTATTTTTCAATACTATAATTACATTATTCTGTATAAAGATCATGATTATTTGTATTATTGTCAGTAACTGCAACAAAATGCTGTAAATTACCATTGCAAATATTAGCAAAAACGGCTCATGTGTGTTCATGTGCATCTGTATCTACAAAGCACACGGAAAAGTAATAATTACTACACATTAAACAAAATAGATAATATCAGGATAATACAAGAAATATTTCCAATTTTAACTAAATTTAAATAGGAAACTATAGCAGCTCCTTCTTGAGTGTAAATTAAAAATCATCCATCTTGAAAGGTTTTGCTGTAAGATGTATTAAAATTCTTAAAGGCAGACCAGTGAGAAAAACCATCAGAGCTCATTCGGTTTCCATTGATTGAGAGCTCTCCCAGCAGATGTTTTACCAGAAAAAGAATTACGCTATAGCAGAAGACCAAGGTGTGGGAAGAATGTCAAGGTCAATTATCACTCAATGGAACTTTAAAATCAAAGAGAATTTTACTGATTGATTTTATGTTATGTTAAAAATATGCTTTCAAATGTAGTTCCCCTTTTAAGTCTGAACTCCACGTTAAACTGCAGATGACAATTGAATGGTTTGGTGTGTATGTGGTGGGAGGTTAGCCACCCTCTATCCATGTCACATGTTTTCTGATTGATCACAAAAAGCGATTTATTTTCTAATACAGAAAAATAACAGGAGTAGCTTCGCAAAAATGTCCTGAGTAATCTTTGATGTGTATTTCAGATTATTCTTGACTCTTTTTTTGTCAGTTCCTACTTGAAAATTGATGCCTTAGCAATCTTTGAAAAGTACTTATTATAGAATAAAAGTAAGACAGCGGAAATAATACATTACAAAAATGATGAGACAAATTTAGTGCAAATGATAGGACGCGTTTTGGACTTGTCCAGAGCTCTAGTTCTAGGGGAAAAAGTAAATGCGTGTTAAATTTTGTAATATATTATGGGCTTTGATGGATAAATATCAATTCATTTTGAGGTAAATCGGTCTGATGAAGGGGCCTCTCAAGTTTTCAATTGTAATGTTTCTGGTTAATTAATAAAGTCATGATTTTTGTAATGCTTTTTTTTTTTAATGAAATGTATGTGTAATGTGATTTAACCCCTTATTGACCAAGCCATTTTTTACATTTTTCCATCAACGCATTCAAAGAACTATAACTTTTTTATTTTAACAGCGACATAGATGTATAAGGTCTTGTTTTTTGCGGGACAAGTTGTATTTTATAATAGCACCGTTTTGTGATACATTTAATTTATTAACTTTCATTAACTTTTTTGGGGGGGGGATAAAAAAAAAACAGCAATTTCGCCACTCTTTATTGCATCCTAAATTTAAGCCGTTTACCATGTGGTAGAAATAACATAACTTTATTCAGCGGGTCGTTATAATTGCAATTACCAAACTTATATTGTTTTCTTATGTCTTACTACTTTTACACAGTAAAAATACTTTTTCAAAAAAAATTATTTGTTTTTGCGCCGCCATGTTTTAAGAGCCATAACTTTTTTATTTTCCCGCCGATGCAGTTGTATGAGGGATTTTTTTTTTTGCGGGATTACTTGTAGTTTTTATTGGTATCATTTTAGAGTACATGCAACTTTTTGATGACTTTTTCTAAAAAAAATTTGAAGGCAGAATGAACAGAAACGTTTTGGAATTGTTCTTTATTTTATTTTTTACGGCGTTCACCGTGCGGGTTAACTAATATAATCCTTTATAGTTGGGGCCGTTTTGGACGCGACAAAATGTGTAACTTTTTTTGTTGTTTTAGTAATAAAGCATTTTGTAAGGGGAAAAAGTTGTTTTTTTATAATACACTGCAATAAAACTGACAGGCATCTGTTATTCCATGCCTCTGGCATGACCTAATAGGCATTTACTAAAGCAGACCTGTGGGCCTTTATTAGGCCAGCAGCTGCCTTCGTGACCATCGGCACCCCACGATCGCATCGCGAGTGTGTCGATGGGGTGAGAGAGGGAGCGCCCTCCCTCTAAAACCACTGAGATGCGGCTGTCACTACTGACCAACGCATCTGAAGGGTTAAATGGGTGGGATTGATGATAATTTTGATCCCGTCCACTCGAGCAGGTCTGCTCTAAGCCCTCAGGTACCTCCGGTAGCTGAGAGGAGGAAGCTTTAACTGCTCCCGGCGGTGCTGCTTTATTCTGATGCAACGTCGTAAAAAGGCTGCTGCATCAGAATAAAGCCTGTTAGTGACTGCCGTGAAAAGGCGTATTGGTGGTCACTAACCGGTTAAGAAAATATTCAAATTGACATTTAGCAAAAAAAAATTTACTTTTGGCAATACTGCTTCATGAACTTGGAGGTGATCGATAAAAGGGTTATTCTATGTTTTAGAGGCACACAGGAGATTCTGTCAGCCAAGCCATCGGTCCAGCAGACTGACCGATTCGGCTTACAGCAGCACTATGCCGCTTCTATGTATAGTTCATGCATAGAAGCTGCATCACAAAAAGTAAGAACATTTTTTAAGAAATGTCAATTTAAAAAAATGTATTTAGACATATTACACACGATCGTTTTATAAAAAAAAAAAAAAAGCTATAAAAGGTTTACAAAGCCTTTACATTTCAGGTTTCGTTTAAATCATCCTGATGGCTTTTTAGTGGGTATAATTTTACCCGCCATTCCAACTCTATAAGGGTATCCTATTGATATCCTTCATTTTATAGGTCTTTCATAGTGAACTGTTTTCTTTAACCCCTTTATGACCAGGCCTATTTAGACCTTGATGATGCATTAATTTTTTCGTGTTTTCTTCTCTGCATTTCAGCAGCCATAACTTTTTTTTTTTTTTTAATTATTGTTGTTGCATGAGGCCCCTATTATATGCAGGAGAAATTGTAAAAAAAACTATGCAGAATGAGGCCCCACAATGGCTGCCGTAAAAAGGCGTATTGGCGGTCATTAAGAGATTGAAGTCACTCTAAAGAATATATTAGGAAACTTAATAAACGGCAATATCTGAATTTATTATTATAAACAAATTGCTATCTTTAATCTTTCAAGTGTTTTAATAAACTGCATATAATGTTGGTGAATTGAATTTCCCCACAGATCCCCTGCTTGTTGGTACATAATGCTCCAGAAGCTAAAATCTGAAGTTCCTTTAAAAGAAATAAGAATCTTCTATTTATACCATTTCACTTTATATCATTTTGTTTTAAATGTTAAATCCAAGAAAATATAATTATATTTTATACCTTGAAAAGGACTGGCTTAAAAAGTTAAACCAATTTAGGTCAGAAAGGTCAAACTATTTTCAGGATCTTAATCAATATAAATATAATTTATCAACAAGTGAGGTGTTAAAGATGGCTTATTCCTTGGTGTAGGTGGGTAATTAGATGCTTGGATTATTCTCAGATAGGAACTTCCAGCAGGAGAATGTGTAGATTTATTACTCTGGTATAGATTCATTCATCTATTATTAAAATAATCAATACATTTGTTAATTACAATGTATCTGGAAATCTAACCACAGCAGCATTTCAGTTAAAGATACTTTTAAAGGTAAAGCAAATTAAGACGCCTGTGTAACATTGACAAGATTGCTTTGCGTTTACTTATAGTTGAGGATAATGAATGCATGTTCTTATAAGATCTGGCAATAAATATAGAAATATACGTCATTATTCTATCGGCAATAATTAAAGTTTTTATATAGTCCTTATATGTCCCTATAAATGAACACCACTACGTTAAATTTGTTTTCCAATCTCAGCCAATTGGATATCTCATAAATATCTTGAATGGGAGAACTCATCTAAACAGTGTAGGTCAGAAATATGAAAACTAGTTACTCATGAACTGCTCTATCAAACTGACCGGAGTGTCTATCAGATCTCTAACCAACCAAATCGCCCAAAAGACTAGGAGTATCTTAAAGATTGTATCTTTATTAGTCCATTAAGGTATAAAAAAAAATAGCAATGTTAGGCCTTATTCACACAAACCTATCTTACATCCGCGTGCTGTCCGTTTAAATGATTGACAGCACGCTTACCAATGCAAGTCAATGGGGCTATTCACATATCCAGGTTTTTTCATGGAACGTGTGTCCGTTGCATGAAGCTGACGGCATGTCTTATTCTGGTCCGTTTTTGCAGAATTAGACTCATTGAAGTCTATGGGTGTATGAAAAAAAAATAGACAGCACACCAACAACATATGTGTGCTGTTTGTTTTTCACACATCAGTTGATAAAGAAATGCAGAGCAAAAAAGAAAAGTAAAACCATGAAGTGCTTGCAGAGGAGGAGCATGGATGAGAAAAATGGATGACACACGGAAACCACACAGAGGCAGCACGTACAGTCATGTCCATAAAAATGGCCTGTTTTTTTGCGGTTGCAAATCAGACACAATCCTGTTAATAAGTCCTTAGGGCATGCCCAGACGTGGCGGAATTCTTCCGCTACTGCCCGCATCAATGCCGCACAGAATCTGCGTTGCAGATTCTGTTGCGGCTCTGCCCAAAATGGGCAATAAATTGATGCGGACTAGCAGTTGCGTATTGAGGTGAAGTACTTTCCTTCTCTCTATCAGTGCAGGATAGAGAGAAGGGACAGCACTTTCCCTAGTGAAAGTAAAACAATTTCATACTTACCCGGCCGTTGTCTTGGTTACGCGTCCCTCTTTCGGCATCGAGCCCGACCTCCCTGGATGACACGGCAGTCCATTTGACCGCTGCAGCCTGTGATTAGCTGCAGCCGTCACTTATACTGAAACGTCATCCTGATAAGCTGGACTGGAGGAAGAAGCAGGGAGTTCTCGGTAAGTATGAACTTCTATTTTTTTTACAGGTTGATGTATATTGTGATCGGTAGTCACTGTCCAGGAAAACAGTTACTGCCGATCGCTTAACTCTTTCAGCACCCTGGACAGTGACTATTTACTGACATCGCCTAGCAACGCTCCCGTAATTACGGGTGCACACACGTAGTCACCCGTAATTACGGGAGCCCCATTGACTTTCTCAGTCTGGCTGTAGACCAAGAAATACATAGGTCCAGCCAGAATGAAGAAATGTAATGTTAGGAAAACCAATACGCATCCGCAGCACACATAACATCTACATAACATGTGCAGACTTCATTGCAGAATTTTGACTCTCCATTGAAGTCAATGGATAAATTCCGCATCCAGTCCGCCACACGTCCGCAACAACCATTGTATGCTGCGGACACCAAATTCCGCACCGCAGCCTATGCTACGCAGCGGAATTGTCCGCAACGTGTAAACGAACCCTACTAAAAAGCTGTGGAAGGCAATGGAGAAACGGGTCCGCTGTGGATTTCAGAGCAATTCCGCCACGTCTGGCCATTCCCTTATGCTCACACAGGTCCATTACCAAGTCCAGAATAGTCTAGAAAGTTTAGGTTTACTGTGAAAAATACAAAGAAGTCATGGATGGTCATACCATATGTGCAATGGGCCTATTGCACCCTTAAAAAGTAAGGTGTTGTCTACAAAATTGCACGTTCGGGACTGAGCTAATGAATTTCATGGACTACAAAAACTAGTGGTGAGTTGTTAGAGAGACTTTAGGGGGTGCTTTATGCTGAGCTACTTGAGAGCTAGGAGTCATACACTGTTCTTGCACGGGGACCCTCTCTTGTCTGTGTTCACACTTGCATGGTGGAACTGAAGTATTGAGCAAGAAACCAAATTAGATAAATCTTGGCTATAAGCACATGTTTTTACTTGAATTGACCCACATGATTGTGGAGATACCAATGTTCCATGTCAATGAATGGAACAGCTGTAATCATAAATTAAACTTTATAACACAAGCTATTTTACATGTGTAGCTATGAAACATTGTCATGGATACATTATAATGTCTACAATATATAAGTACCTCTGAAGTCACAAGTGGAGAATCAATAGAAGAAAAATAGAAGAAAGCCTCTAGAAACTTTCAAAAGAAGGTGTAGGTGTTGAAAATGGAATTCTGTTCTCGGTTATTGTTCAGGCCTTTTTCATTTAATCATTGCTTTCTTAATGAGATTTAACCCCATGTCACAAAAATACCAATATGCAAAGACATGTTCTTCAACGAATAGATGAAAACTTCCTGCAATTTTTTTTCAACGTCTGAATGCTTTGTGTCGTATTATTAAGAAAATTATTTTAGTGAAATGAGATAATGCCCTCAATGACTTCTGGGATAATTACTCTTTATAATAAACTAGCTTTGAAATTTAGTGCATAACTGGACCCTTCATTGAAGGGGTAAGCAAGCAAGAACTAAGGGCAAACATTTATAATGAATCCACCTAAGTTTAAGAAAAAGTCATTAATTATTGGACTAAATATATAAATATTCATTCTGTTTGAGGGCCATTAAAGTCTTATATTAATACAATTATTAGCTCTAATGGACTCTATTAGCCTCTTAAGTCGTCTTCAGACATTTTTTTTATATATATGTTTTATTTTCATCTTCAGACATTATATTGATGGCAGTGATCCCATCACTTCGTCTTGATCTTTCTTGGCCACTGTAACTCGCATGCAGCTGCCTGACCCTGTTTGATGTCTTTTCTCTTAGGGTTGGGAGCAAAGAAATTAATATATCATGTTTTTGGTTTTTTTATTCACTATTCTTATTCATTTCTATTTTTAGGAACATCAGGTCATTAAATACTATAAGGTACAACACACACTAAGGAAGTAACTATTGTTACATTTTGTGTAAACAGAGTAAGCATTATTGAAACATGACAGATAGTACAACTTAAATAAATTAATATACATCATGTCTACAATCTGTCATTCCAATACAATTCCTATGCATTTCATCCAAATATTCTTGTGCATGATAGAAGGCTTCTTAATCAGATGCTATTTCCACATATTGTAACTATGTTAATATTAGCATTTTCCTTTATTTAATTTAAAGAGCTCCTATCACTATTCTTTTATTTCAGACAACCAATAAGAATACAGTGTATAATGACCTTTTTATATGAGAGAAGATCAAGGATTACCCATATAGCACAATCTTTGGGGTCTGACTTTTAGGCCCTCCACCTGTAATCAGAATGCATAGGCTGCCGCACTTGGAGGAACACCGAGGCCCCTTCACTGTTGTAACTCAACCCCTATTAACTTAAATGGGGCTTAGCTGTAGTTCCAGGCACACATACATGTACAGAAGCACCACTGTTTCTGGTACAACAGTGAAGGAGCCCTGGTGATTCAGCAAATCCTGCAGCCCCTTTGTTCTCCTTATCAGCAGGGGTCCTGGGGTTAGACCCCCTTCAATCACACATTAAGGTATGGCTATCAATATAAATTCCAGGAAAACTTCTTTGAGTTTTAAAATACCACTCTCATTCTTGGCCAATACAAAATGTGCGTCCTTTACGCTGGGATCCATAGTTATCCAACTTGACTGGTAGAGAGTGCCAAGCTTTGATTCTAGGGGTTCTATATTGGCCATTCTCAGCACTGCCAATGCTACCTAAGATACCACTTTCTGGGCAACTTGAATTCTTTATTTAACATTTACCAGTCTCAAAAATGGAGCACTTTATCTCTAAAGAATGCAATGGTATTTTTTTATTTTTTTTGTGAAAACACAATTTGGTAACTGTTATTTCTGAGAATGTGTTTCTTCATTTTTTTATTAATATATTCCAGTTAGTAATTATAGATGTATCAAGCTTTTAGAAAATATATTTTGTTTTTCTGTGACAAATATAGTTCTGGAATTTAGATCGCTGCTTGAAGCGATCTATGCAAATAACAACTGCAATAGCTACGAGGCATTTTCTTGCAAGTATCTGGTGAGGGCAATCTTTTGTTTGCACAGTCAATTTTCCTGCTTGCAGATTATCTTTTGGGAACCATCTTTTATGTGCCCTGCAGTTAAAGAGAAAATGCTAATTGATTCTTTATAAGGAAAAAGTGAATTTTTCATATATCTTACTACAGTAAAAATGTAATGCTTAGCAGAAACTTATGCAAATTGCATCAAAACTGAAAAATGTAACAATTGGAAATATGAGTGGTTTAGAAAAGATTGAACTGTGGATTTCAACAGCGAAGACACTTAAAAAGAATATATTGTTCTTCAGCCAATAATGATTAGCTTTTATGCATCACCTAGACTCATTTTTCTTAGAACAAACTTTCTTTCAACTGTCCTTGTGCTATTTTTCTGATGCTGTATTTGTAGTCTTTGTTGTTTTTTGAAGTTATCTTTGCCTATTGTGATCACCGAACAATCAATCCAGTCTTACATTGTCTTATAAAGTGTTGCTTTGTAGAAGAGGTGTCCAAGTATGGTGGGTGATTAATTAATCTTTGAGAGGATTAAACATATTCAACACTTAAAATGATGTACACTGCAAGCTTTCTTAATTTACATTTAATGTATGCTCATTTGCATAGGTAATGATTATTTTGATTCTCATTACTGTTCTTCCATAAGGGATTGCAGGAAAATAAATTCAACATTAAGAGTAAAGTCTCATGCTCAAGCTACAGATCCGTAGTCATCAACAAGTCATGCGCAAGTCATCCGCATATCTGACACGCTGTCTGCAAATTTGGTCCGTAGTGCATCCGTGGTACATGCATATTTACGGATCCGCAAAAAAAAGGGAGGCTACAAATGTTGTCACCAACCTGACCCAACCCCTTGAAAAAGTCACATGATCGCTCAGGCACAATTTTCCTGGGGCATCTCCTACCGCTGCATAGCAATGGTTCCGCAATTACGGATGGTTATGGACACATATTTTGGACATGTTCTACATTTTGGGTCTCATTTCTATGGCCCAGACACACATCCATATATATACGGAAAGGTGTTTGTTGCCTATAGAAATTAATGGGTCCGCAGATTATCCATAATTACGGATCCGAAATTACGGATATAATCTATGGTGGTGTGCATGGGGCCTAAGGCCTTCATAATCAGACATAAGCTTAGAACATTAATACACTTTATGAAATTGGTTTGTAACAATGTTTGTAAATGTGACTGTTAATATGTTATTGCTTAGGTTAAAATATGTTTTGTGAATTGTGCATAAATTTTTCCATCATCGTTATTATTATCATTATTATTATTATTATTATTATTATTATTATTATTATTATTATTATCCATAGAGCTTATAGACAACATTCTCTATGGATTACAATTTCAGTGTATTAGTAAATTGGACTTTTACATCTACAAAACAACTGTTGTATTGCCTTGAGTATGCGTTACATGGTTTTTTTACTCCAATTCAAAAGAAATTAATGAAAGTTACTAAAAGTAAAAAAAAAAACCTTTTCCTATTTTTCCCTAAAGCAATGACCAAAAATAATCATAATAAAAATTTATATAACTGGCCTCGCTGCATGCAGAAAAGTCCAGATTATTACAATGCGTTAAAAAAAAACAAAAAAAAAAAAACGTTAACATGAATGGTGAATGCCAGAAAAACTAAATTCCACAAAAATGGAGGAATTTTTTTTATAGATTCCTAGTACATTATATGGTACAATAAATGGTGCCATAAAAAAAACTGCATCTCGTCCTGCAAAAATCAAGCGCTCATTCAAAGGAAAAATAAAAAAGTTGTGGCTTTTGAAAGATGAGGAAGAAAAAAATGAAAACGAACAGGGGGCAAAAAGCAAAGCGCAAAAAACCCTCTAGAGGACCCGGCATGCACAGACATGAACAGCCCATTGATTTCAATGAGGACTGTGTAAAGTTTTATTTCTCCTGTGCCGGCAGGAATTGAGCACTTGCTGCCAGATTCCCCACAGTTTACAGCTGATTGCTGGGGGTCCTATTAGCGGGATACCCTGTGATCAGCGAATAGTCTCGTGACCCATCTAACAAAAAGGTCCAAGCCCTTTTAAGCATTTTTAATCAATGGAATTCTAAATTTCTTTCCCTACACATGTTGAAAAATCTCTTTGTTATCAGTTGTTTATTTCTATTTTCTTATACAAAGTAAAGGTTAGGACCCCTAACTGTTTCATCAGTGGGGATCCCATGGATAAATATCACAATGACCATGAGATTCCTGCCTGGGTACGGCTGCCATCTGTTTCATTATCTTCCATGTCATCTGTCCACATTGCATAATTCATAAATTAACCTGCGTAAAAATAGGACTTGTAATGCTCGTATCTTTATTCTGATAAGTTAATATGTGTGCTATTTTTGTCTATCTACTTTGAGTTTGCTTAGGTAATTACATATATGTATTAAATATTATATGTCATACTTTAATTTACTGATGTGTAAATGCATTTAAAAGCTTAATGTTAGTGCATGCTGGATATGAACAATCCTCAGTTGAGGTGAACACATTTATTGGTCACAAGATTTGAGACCGTGGATACCATTGATATATTGTGGGCAATAATAATAAATAATGTATCTTTTATGTGGTATAGACAATAGAACATAAGGGTTTTGGCATTTGGCCTTGCAAGAAAACTAAGTGAAAATTTCAACACCATTATTTAATTGTAATTTAGGTAACACCGAGGCACAATTCTTAATTGTTTCAGTAGGGCTCTGAAAGAACTGATGTCGATATAGCTGGTATTTAAGCCTTCTACAGAAGTATTAACTCATTTCCCAATCAATTCACCTTAGAAGCTGACTTCATCTAAACAATCAAATAAGTAAAGACTCAGATTTGCTCACTGAGCACTGTTGAGATAACAAATTAACCAGATAATAAAATGCCAACTTATATAACACTATTTTATTGGGTTATGGTCAAAAGTTTTGACATTTTGTGAATCTTCATCACTTTATAGTGATGAAATATAGTCGTACTCTGTGCCCACAACGTATTAAGTGACATAACTTTATACATGTACAGTAGCATCTTTAAATAATTCCCTGATTTATTAAATGTCATCATGGATTTAATTTTACTGCAATCAGATAATGATCATATCCATCAGACATCTGTGGTCATCCCGTGAGTGCTTAAAGATATGATACATACCAACCCTATAGAATTGAGAACTATGACATTTAAAGATATACTGCCTGGGGTAATTGCTGTACCAATGTCACCAGGATTTGCATTAGGTACCATCTCCATTCAAATTTATATGTGTCTATGTATAAATACTTGTTTCATAATGATTGTGTTGTATTTGTTTGGTATACTCTCTTATAGCAGTGGTAACAATTTGACAAAATGGATCACATTTCAGAAGCCTTATCAAAATATTTGTCCTGAAAATGCCTAATTTACACCACTGACTTCCAGAAAGGGATCAAAAATGAGCGCAAAATCTTTTGGTGCTGCTGGGAGATCTCTGGTACTGAGAATTAGCCAAAACCAAAAAGGATTGGTCGCTCCATAGAATTCTTTGGTTCTGGAAATCAGTGGTGGTTGGAAATTTAAGACTTCAAAAATATGATTTTCTCTATTTAAGTATCTACAGTATAACATATCCGAAGACAATTTTGGACTGTATTTCCCCTTTAAGTATATTAATACTTGTAGTGTAAAGAAATTTTAGCCTAATCGGTCGGCTCAATGAGAACAAACCCCAATACAATTTCTCCAGCTTTATGATAGTCTACCTTAGTCCATTTCAGTTTGTCAATAATATTTCTACCTTCTTTCTACTAATACATTTTCAGCATTCCAGCTGTAATTTTTCTTATCGTTCAAATTACATATTGACCCACTTTAATTTTAATTTTACATCATTCAGCCATATTATCAGCCTTGAAAAACAAGTCACATTTTGACCCATCCGTGCTTTTTTAATGAATATGGTGTACTTCATATGACACTTGTGCACAATGCCAATTTGAGCCCTGTCATAATCATAGTTCTGCAAGTCTTCTGACATTCACTTCACACATCTGCGTAGCGTTTCAGAAGCATCTTATCTTTGAGAAGCTCTTCATGTTTGAAAATTAATTGCCATGGTAATTTAGGATAATGGTGAGGATTGTAGAAGGTAAAAAAAAAAGTTAATTAAGTAATAGTCCCTATGGTTGCAGGCACTACCACCAAGTAATTGCCTGTCAACTGTAGTTAGAGTTAAGTCATAAGAATCACATTTAATAGAGGTCAAGGGCGATTCTGATTGGTAAAGCCCATAACTAAGAAGATTATTTTTTATTAAGTAGCGAAAGTTTTTTTTTCCAAATAAAGCAAAAAAAACACAGAAAAGTTATTTGCTCCCTTTTTATAATGTTTCTATGGAAACAAACAATTTCTGTTATTCCAGTGGGATACGGCTGTGATATAAAAAATAATGAAAATTTTAGCTGATTGGCAGTAAGTAATGCTCTATTTTTTTTTTTTATAAACCGGAGAAAAGGAAGTTTCGAGAATGGATGCAATTATGAGAAATCATATTTATCATTATAATTATCCAATATTGTCCATGTTGAAAAGAAGTAAAGTTCTTTAAAAATATGAAGTTCAACCAGAGTGAACAAATGGTTTGCCAGCTGTCCCTGGTAAAACTTCCTTTTTCGATGATCACTCTAAAAAGTTTGGTTGTTTATTAGAAAAAAAAAATACAAAAAAAAATATAGATTTTTATTTAATTACCTTCCAGGAAATTCAAGTAACATCCAAAATGTGGCATCTGCTAGGAAGTGACTGGGAAAAAGTTATTTCTTTTCTATATGCTTTTCTCCTACCAGTCTTTACAATGCATTTTGCGCTATTCAGACACCATAATGAAGGCTCCATCAGTTGTCATTACTCAGATGTTCAGGATGTCAGCATCACAGGAAATATATTGAGACTCATTTCTTCATCTGCACAGCTTGTTACAGTTCCTGTATTTCAACAATAACCTTAATGATACCAAATATTCATTTTCCTTCATGCATGCTTCATAAAACGTGATTTTCAATGGCAGCATAAATACTGTGTGAATGTCTGCTGTACATTATGTGTAAGACCATTTTTCAATCTATCTTCACTACTTGTTTTTTAGACCATCTTCTTCTTGACCGTCTTCAATTATTTCATAGAAATTGGGTTGTCTCCCTCACTTGTATTATAAGCCCAGCCATTCCTAAACCAAGAGCCTTATGTTGCTCACCTAATAGAAGTCTTCTTCATCATATATCACACCTCAATGTTCCTACCTAAACTCCCAGATCAGAACATAATGGAAGTTAAGGCGCACATGAATAAAAAAGTTTACCTCAATACATTGGAGACATTTACCACTTTCAGTTTGTTATGATAACAGACGTATCACTTTTTAGAAAATCTGTAATAGTAGTGGACTACCGGCATAATAAGAATGTTATTGTATAGCCATCATAGACACTTCAACAAAAACTATATTAATTCTTAAGTACAAGAACACTCGGGCATATAGCTGCCAAAAATGTGCAACATCTTTAAGTCAATTCTATTCAGAATAGTTTTATTTATACAACATTTATGGAAGAAGTAGAAAGTAACATATAACTTTTTAATATTAAAGTTAGCCATTTCCATTGAATAACTACTAAATACTTGGTTTTGAGCAGATGATTAAAAGGGGTATTTACATAGGTGTTCCCTAAAGTAATTCCATAGCTGAACTATTGCACAGATGAACCCAATAAACACGATGGAGGGCTAGTTGAGCGGAAAACAATATTTGATATTGAGCTTTATGAACGCTGTCACCTACTATGTGAGCCCTTGTTGCAAGACAATATGGCCGAGGTGACATGCTTTTCGATTGCCCAGGCATCTTTGAAACATGACTCTTTCTGTTTCTGTGTCTCATTAGCAGGAATATGTGACACTTTTGGCCCTTTGCTCAGCACTTGTAATGGCTGTTTAGTAGAGGCAGTTGTACCCACTAGTTCAGTTATTAATGATCTTAGAGTCGACAAGTCTCAAGAGACTTTGTCCTGGAGATTCAGATGATTTTCACACAAGTTTTTAGACAGATCAATTTAAGAGCTTATGTACACTTTCACTGTCCCATAAGCAGTCACAGAATCACTTCATAGAATCGAATAACTGGAATTTATATTACACTTTCACGTATTTCTAACTATTTCAAAGGATTATTATTTTTTTCTTCATTTTTTCTTTTTCTTCGTCTTTTTATTCTTCGTCTTCTTCTTCTTCTTCTTCTTCTTATTATTATTATTATTATTATTATTATTGTCATTATTATTATTATGCAAAGGAAGAAAAGGGTGTATATTTACCTTTTGTTTAGTTTGGGCAACAAATGGTTAATTGGCTGGAATTCCCTTGAGCTGTTTCCACCCTTTGTAACCAGGGATTCGGCAAAAGGTGGTAATTGGAGTTCCCATACCTGCGATTGCACATACAAATGCAGGGTGAAACAGTAAGGTGGTATGACATGCCATGATTAAGACCGAGTGAATCAGTTGAAACGCGTAGGCTCTGTGCATCCACCACTCTGTGCTTGTGTAAGTTTTAAATGTTTTTTTTTTTCAATAAAGTGGAAGATTTTTCCTTTTAAACTCAGTGCTGGATCGAAATTTGATTTAACCGAGTGCCACCGCCAACACTGGTGAGCTGGAGAAAAACGTTCTATTTTCCTTTATTATTATTATTATTATTATTATTACATGCACAAGCTTAACTAAAAGTGTTGTGATATTTCTGTATCTATTGTACACTACGGGGACAGTGGGATTCGATGACCATCTAATGAGTATGGGGCAGCCTTACTGTCCCCTGATATCTCGCTTTGGGTAATTAAAGATCAGTATTTTAGGTTTCAGCAGGTTTCATACTTACCTCACCCGGCTTCTGTATTGTGTTGGTCTTCTCATGTGCATATCGGTTGGCAGCGTTACGTTGCCACAGCAACCTGCACTCTTTAATAATGTCACTTGGATAAAATAATTAAGTCGTAATTACCAGAGTATACAGATGCGTGCATGCTTAACTTTTCTTAAATTCTGCTAAGCTATACAATCTGTCATGGTACCAATTCAATACAAACTTTCACCATACAGTAAAAAAAAATATGTTTTTTTAACTTGGGAGCATAGGGGCGACAGATGGACAGGAGATGGCATCCGTCAGAGGCATCCTTCACAGCTATCCGGTAAAAAAACAAACATAAACATTAAGCATATACATTTCTTTTTAACATGGTAGTCAATGATTCACTTGTTGAGAAGGATCTGGGTGTACTTGTAAATCATAAACTCAATAACAGCATGCAGTGTCAATCAGCTGCTTCAAAGGCCAGCAGGATATTGTCGTGTATTAAAAGAGGCATGAACTCGCGGGACAGGGATGTAATAATGCCACTTTACAAAGCATTAGTGAGGCCTCATCTAGAATATGCAGTTCAGTTCTGGGCTCCAGTTCATAGAAAGGATGCCCTGGAGTTGGAAAAAATACAAAGAAGAGCAACGAAGCTAATAAGGGGCATGGAGAATTTAAGTTATGAGGAAAGATTGAAAGAATTAAACCTATTTAGCCTTGAAAAAAGACGACTAAGGGGGGACATGATTAACTTATATAAATATATTAATGGCACATACAAAAAATATGGTGAAATCCTGTTCCTTGTAAAACCCCCTCAAAAAACAAGGGGACACTCCCTCCGTCTGGAGAAAAAAAGGTTCAAGCTGCAGAGGCGACAAGGCTTCTTTACAGTGAGAACTGTGAATTTATGGAATAGCCTACCGCAGGAGCTGGTCACAGCAGGGACAGTAGATGGCTTTAAAAAAGGGTTAGATAATTTCCTAGAACAAAATAATATTAGCTCCTATGTGTAGAAATGTTTCCTTCCCTTTTCCCTTCCCTTGGTTGAACTTGATGGACATGTGTCTTTTTTCAGCCGTACTAACTATGTAACTATGTAACTATGTAACTAAATGTAGTCAATGGGCCATAGTTGGCATTCATTGGAGGGACATTGTTTTACATGTCTGTTTAACATCTCGTGCCATACATCTTGGGATATGTGGGGTTAAAACATAAATTTAGAAAGGACACATCTGTATTTTTACCCTGTGCCTGCTTCTAGCATAGATTACTTGTATTTTCATATGTTCTCAGCTCTGATCTATTGCTCCATTCATAGTTGTGGTTTCTGTGCTTATCCTTGTTCGTGAAGTCTCAGCTGATCTTTTCCAATCATGACTCTTGGCTATGTGGGTATCTTTGTCTCCTGCCTGCTCCCTGGTAGAACTGCCAATCTGACCTCTGATAATACATCAACCTCCGCCTTGCCTATAACGTTTTTGCTGTAGTGCAGTTACCACTGATCAGATATTATCCTGAGGACCAGGACCTGGGAAGTGCCTTGCAGAAAAAAGTTCAGGGAGGGCTTCTTTAGACAACATACCCCAGGTTAGTCTGCACCAATCCAATCATGAAGGTCATCATAACTCATGGCTGATATGTATGTAAAGTATGTGGGGGAGATAGCTGTCAACTAAATAAGGGTTAAGCCGAGAGCTTTGTTATGGCCAGTTTGACCTTTCCCATCTGATCTTTAAAACAGCAGACATCCAGTAATTAAAATTTTGGGAATGGAGAGTGTCATCAGGCTTAAACTTTCGACTAAAATTTTTGATTTTTAGCTTTAAATAACTACTTTTCCTGTTAGGTTATTCACATTTTTACCATAACCATCTGAAATGCTGTGCTTGCTGTGATGAAAACCTTTTTGTTGCACTATTAGGGCGTATTCACACAGGTAAGTAGTGTGCCGCACGACCGAAAACCACATTTCAAAACTACTGCCCGAGTGAATACACCCTTAGTCTTTAGTAATATAAGGAGGTTCATTATTTTCAGGATTAGGCTTTACTAATTTTAAGAACTAAAAAACAACTAAGAATAAATGTAGCAAAACATAATGTCTCAGGTACAGTATACCTAAAAACAACAACAACAGCCTGGTATTTATTTCCATTTATGTTCCTCGGTATCTCTGCCTGATTCAGTACAGAAATTGAATGCTGTTTGTTTCATTGTGCCATGAAGTAGTGGGAGGTTGAACAGATGTACAGAAAATTGAACAAATTCCTGTGTCACCTGCTTTACTGTCTCTGTGGTGAGATCCAAGGCTGTTCTGTCTCTTGTGGATTTAATTCACTTTGATGACTGCTACTTCCCGGAACAGTTAATTAGAGAGACTGTCAGAGATTTGGTACCTTGCCACAGGTGCTGAACATTTCCACAGGACCCTATCATGCTGTTGTTTTATCAGTTAACCATTTATGTACTTAGGTGTGATTATCTCTTAAGTACAATTGAAATGTATGAATCATGAAATAAACCATAACTACAGTTTTTGAAATTGTGGCATTTGGCAGTACAATTAACAGATTTGCTAACTTTTTATGTGAAAAAAAAAAAACAATGTATAGGCTGCTGAAAATATGCAAGAAATATGTCGTAAACAACGTATACATTGCAGGGCAAGGATACAGAGGACTGTGCTGCTGTGACTAATCACAGATCTTTCTATGATTTGACAGATCACTTCATGAGCACTAAGCCCGATCACTTAGGAAGTTTAATTGGGTGTCCCATCCCAGTTAATGGGCCAGCTTCCTTCGTGTTTACACCACTTGGCCTCCACTAGAACAATCCTACTTCACTGTTTTACTAGGGGAAGTCTGTTTCTAGTTACATGAAGGTTCTAATTTCCACCACCCAAGGGTATAGCTAGGGGAAAATCTGGCGGGTGGGTACTGTGGGATGCTGGACGCCAGTGGGAGCACTGACAAGTTACCAATGAAATCAACAGAGGCAATCAGATAAGTTAATATTAATGGATCAGATTAACATTGTCCCCCTCCTTTTTTAATTACAGCTCTTAATGCGCTTAAGGGGGTTTTACACAGGACGATTATCGTGCAGATGAGCGTTCATAGAACGCTCATTGCCAATAATTGCCCTGTGTAAACAGGGGAATGATCAGCAGATGAACAAGCAAGCGCTTGATCATCTGCTGGTTTTATCGTTTTAAAAAAGTAAAATATTATCGTTGTCGGCAGCACATCTCCCTGTGTAAATAGGGAGACGTGCTGCCGACACGATAATAATGGATGGGGATGAGCGTTCGGAGTAACGACCGCTCGTCCCCATCCATAGCTTCGTGTGACAGGGGCAAGCAAGCGCCGATCATCGATGTCTCGTTAATCGGCGCTCGCTGCACCGGACACTTATTGGCCGGTGTAAAAGAGCCTTTACTTATGAGATAAATGTACAGCTCTTTTTTAAATTTTGATATTGTTTTGCCATTACTACTTTTAGAGGTCAAGCATTTTTAGAATTTGGCAATACATATATTGTGTAATGATGGCATGTACTACTCTGCCATGGCACTTCAATGATTCTTGGACTAAAAATTCATCACCCCCCAGTTTGCTATAGATGTAGTTCTCCTGAAAAAAGAGTCTTGCATATGATCTCGTCACATTATAGCAAAGAGTATGGGACCAACAAGAGCTCGGGCCCCATGTCTCCTAAAGCCCATAGCAGCCATGTAGGCAGCCTCTATAGTAGGTATGATCTTGTCCATCACTATTCGTATTGTAAAGTAAGAGTTAAAAGCTTTTCCACAAAGTGTCTTGTAGTAACGCAAAATCATTACAAGTTGGCATCGCTTAGATGTCTATAGCATAAATAATGATCATATTTGTTCTGCATGCCTTGAAGGTTCTAGCTATCAATAATGTATCATGCCCAGTAACACCATTGTATCTCATCAACTCATTTGATCTTTTTGATCTTATGAAAAATGATTTTACCTCCTAAAACAGATGTAACAAACAAATTCAAATGTCAATATTTTTTGCCTTCTCGTTTTCTTCCTTTGAATAATAATGAATCAGTCCTATGAATTTTAGAGCTGTGCAAACATAAGCTAGGAATGCAGTCTTTGCAACAAAAAAAAATGAAGAATCGTAAATATATTTGAAGCTGTGCTAGCTTCTTATCTCAGTAATTATTTCCACTGAAAGAAGCAACATAAAAACTATTGTCTGGGTAAGACTTAATGGGATGAATGCTGCCACAATTAATAATTACAACATATTATTTATATTTTATGATTCATTTCCTTTAAGAACTATATTTGGAGATAAACTACATTGTAGAAATAGCAATTCCCATATTAAGATGCTTGACCACTGTAGATAAAGCAGGTCTGTACAAACTGCGGCCCGCAATGCTCCCTGTGCGGCCTACGCCCATCTCTGGCATCCCCATATATGAGGGCTACTCTCTGTTCAGAGAGGTAGAGATGAGGTGGAGAGGTGGCTACACATTACTGCAGCTCTCCCCATTGTAGTTTATAAGAGTAACTCCCATGAACTACGAAGGAGATAGCTTTGCTTATGTGTGACCACTTTGACTCTTCCTCTCTGGATTACCAAACTGAGGAACAGGTGGCCCCAATTCACCCAATAAGTGGAAGTCCCAGAAGTGGAACTCCCACCGATCAGGCATTTATGGTCTATACTGTCAAGATGTTTCAGATAGATATACCTCTATAAGTTGTATTACTGCCCCTGGGAGTGGTACAAATTGACACAGTGGTCTTTAAACCAAAAAAGGTTGTGCACTCCTGAACTAAAGAAAAAATTCTGATTATTATAAAATAGCTTAATTCCTTAGAATATTCAAGAGTCTATCCAGGACTTACAATTAATGGCCAGCAGAACTGAGGATATGGCACTTGCCCATTTATTATTTATTCAGGCACAGAGAAGTATACATGAATGTGACTAAGCTTGGTGCTATAGCATAGCCGATATATGTGAACAGGGCATCCACACTTAAATGTACATTGCTGTACCTGGATGAAAAATCCAGCGTCCTGCTGGTTGGTGGTCGGACCCCCCCCCCCCCCGCCAGATCATACATTAATTGACTGCTATAAGTATAGGCCATCATTTGAAAATTCCAGAGAACACTTTGAAATTGGCTCAAAGAGTGGAGGTTTACTTTGTAGCACATCTATCATATACTCTAATGTGCCATTGTATGTATGATGTGTGATTCAGTTGCATAGTAGTGCCCAAGGTGCCCAACAATCTATTTTGGAAGTTTTTTTTTTGTTTTTTTTTTATAGAATAAATGGCACACCACATTTGCTCCATCGTTCAGATGTACTGTATACTGAAAAGCACCATAGGTTTCTATGGGGAAAAACGTTGTGAAAAAATGTATTCAGTGAGTGGTTTTCATCAGCATGCATTTCTTTCTTGTTTTTTTACATTGAAAGTCAATTGGCAGATGCATTCATCTGTGTGGCATACATGTACATATGTATTGAATATAGTCGACTGTGTCTGTCAGGAAAAATATGTATACCTCAACGATATATAGAAAATTTGATGTAAACATTGTATTAATAATTTGCAATATTTAGAGGAAAAAGACATGTATACACAATGTATACATACGTTGATCTGGGCCGCTAGGCATAATTTCTAAAAATGAACATGAGGTTCTTAGTTAACATATTGATCAAACTGTATAAGCCCATGCGGTCCATGTCTTTTTCCTCTGAATATTGCATTGTATTAATAATGACTATTCATGTTATTGGTATCTTTACTATAGGACAGCCAAGACCTTGTCCCAAAACATGCCTCCTGGCCATGCTATTATCTGTAGCTCCTAATCTCTCACACCTGCTTGACTCATTCGGGACAGCCTAGTTGACCAGTTCATCCCAAATTGGTTTAGATTAGAAGAAGAAAATTGGTTGAACTGAATATAAAAAATACATTTTATAAAAATCATTAGGGTGACTTTATAACAGGGGATCCATAGTTTTATTTATTTAGAGTAGAAGATGATTTTGCTCATTGTATTCTGTGATATTATTCATAAACTTTAGTTTCACTGTAATTTTGCCCTGGGCCCAAAAATCAAATGTTTATAGCATTTTCAAAATGAAATATGGGTACTGAAAAATTCTATTTTTTTTTTTTAGAGGAATACATTTTGATTTAAGAGGGATTCTTCTTTCAGTGCTCCATTATTTGCTTTGATTCCCAAGATCTACAAGTCAGTATTTTTCCTCCTATAAAATGATGAGAATGTCACAGTCTTCTCTATAAAGTCAAGATATCTTGTTTTAAAATAATCTGGCACTTTGAGAGTGATGATGGTATTAGTTGTCACTCATCTATAATAGCACTATACACATAGGACTACATATATGTAATGATGTGATACTATGATCCAGGTGTGCGTCTACTTTTAGTGAATTTTTGCCCTAGAGCTTAAAAAAATGTATGGTTTAAGCCATTTCGCAAATAAAATACAGTGAATAATTTATTAAATAAACACATTTGACATACAGAAGAATATTTTTTTTTTAGTCTTGCTCATTTATCATGACTTTCATGTCCAAGTTGGTGCATTGCTGTATGGAAACAGATGAGATCATTAGTGTTTCAGTATATGTATGTGCAGGCAGAATGTAGTTCTGTATATTTAAGCGATCTAATAGAGAGAACCAAATTGACACAATAAAGAAGGATTTTAGCATTTCTATAATGGTGCACCCCTCAAAGATGGCTTACACAATTGTTTTCATGTGTTGACCACTGTATTCAGGGAAGGGTGCTGCTGGGGCAAATTTGTACCTTAGCTTATTAATGGATAACCAATGGACACAGGTTATTTCCAATTAAAAATTGTCTTAATTTAAAATGTCTTATCATTTTGCGTCCATAACACTTGTTAAGGCCTATATGTGTCCATGGTAAGAGGCTAAACACAAACCGAGTATAGTCTTAGTCTGCAGTCATGCTCCCTTCCACCAGTTCTCTTATTTTTAATCATTTGCATTTCCATACCAAAACAAGAAGAAGGGGGCATATTGAAGGCAATATGGAAGACTACACAGGGTTTGTTTGTTGCCTGTTTCCATGGAAACATATAAGCCTGTATAGGAGCTGTACATTGTATTTAAGTCTGCTGACTTTACTCGGACGTACCACTAGTAGTAGTACCTATATAGGCTGGTACACAGAGCAAGCAAGTTGTAATGTGCTACTCATAAAACATGGTCTGATATTCTCTATGATGTTTAATTTATTGTTGGGCTTTGTTTTTTAGAACTTTGTATCTTAGTGGACAACTGATGTACCAAATGTAGAACCTCTATATGTCACCAAGAATTGTGACTGCAGGGATCCTTTGACTAAAGTATTTATTGAAAGGGATGGTGCTCTTAAAGGTATCAGCAAATCTGCAGTGTTCTTTGTTCCACATGATGTTGCCGATGGGTAAGATTACTTACTGTATTATTTGGGGTACCCTGTAGTGGGCTCATCTAACAACCATAAGTAGTTCTGTAACAACGTCTTGTAGATGCCCTTAGTTAATAGATACGTTTTAATATTTTTAATTTTATAGTGGTTCATGTGTCACATTATCTGCAAAGTTCTTTATAACTTGCTAAAGTTAATAAAAGTCCAAATCCAATTGTGAAATAATTATGTGTTTTGTATACATATATGTTGGTGGGTAAAAATGACAGATCTACTGTACTACAAAGCTTTAACTTTCCCAATGCTTTACTTTTACACCGACCGAGATCGGGCCGTGAAAAACGGTCCGAGAGTTGACTTGATTTCCCGGCCTGACCACGGTACGGGTGAACGAGACTCCTGGCATAATAGACATTTTATTATGCTAGGAGTCCCTGCCTTCCCGTGGAATTGCTGTTCCGTACTGTATGATTTTGTTCAGTATGGCACAGCAGGTCCGCGGGAAGGTAGGGACTCCTAGCATCATTAAATGTCTATGATGTCAGGAGTCCCATTCACCTGTACCGTGGTCGGCCTCGAAATCCAGCCGACACTCAGACTGTTTTTCACAGCCGGAACTCGGTCGTGTGCAAGAGGTGTTACCAGCTTCTAATGTCATTCATTTTCACAGATTTTCTCTCCTCACAGTGATGTGAATATTCTCAGTAATAACCAGTCTCCATGTCTTTCAAATCAAACCTCACACCATATATTTCCATTTGCATACAGGGAACTGTGATCATTTTGAGAATAAGGCAGAATTCTGTATATAGTTTCCACTAATAACTAGAATTTTTTGAATTTCTTCAGGTTGTCAGCTTCATGACAAACCTTGTGATCTCCACTGGTGGAAACTAATATTCAGGGAATGAAGTCCCACTGCTAAAAAGACCCATTGATAGAGCTCCGGGCAAAAAAAACAACCTATTGAAATCAATTCACATCCATGAATTCCATTTGACACTTTTGGTATTTTCTATAATCTGTGTCAACATAGGGGTGTAGTGAATTAGAAATCTCCCTCGAATAACTCAACTTGTCCTAATACGACATATAACAAGGGGGTTACTCCCTTTAAATCCTTTATATATGTTGCAAGAAACTCATGGTGCAGTTTACTTTACAATTTAGTCAATTCAAGCTCAAATCGCCTGTAAAGTTTTAAGGAATATTCAACACATGACTTACTCATGAGATAAGAAACTTTTCAAAGCTTAAGATGAGGAAGCCAAATCCACCTGTTTAATAACATCTTAATCTTTGATTGCGACCTGATATCTGCTCCTCCCGAACCGTACAGAATCTATTACAGTTGTGCTATATAAGTTCCCACTATATATATATATATATATATAGTAATTGTTAGAAATAAAAGCATAAACTGGTTATTCTAATATGCCCAGAAGCAAGGGAGTGATGTGCAGGCGTTTACTACTACTACTCTTGTTCATTGAGTAGCATAGGGCTATGGAAGGGTGTAGAATTATGTTTGTCATGTGACATAAGTTAAAGTAATATCAAATTGTTTTATATGTTGTTTTTCATATTACTTCAGGTAAACCTAATCAGTTACATTGTATCTAAACTCAGATACACTTGAATGACAATTTTAGCTTTGCTATATCTGTGCATACATATATTTTAGTGTTCAAATAACCCACACAGCTTATTACACGCTCCGTTTTACTATATCTGCATGCTAAATATTCCCAAAAATATTTTATGGTTAGTCACAGGTATAAGGCTAGAAAGGCATTGTTTTCAAAGTTGACAAGTCCCTATTGTTGTGGAAGATGTAATACTATAGAATTGGTTTGTTTATGAGTCTTACTAAGGTATTAGGTTGGTTTTTGTTAGCGGATTAAATGTCTCATCGTAAATCACTTATCCAGATTTTCTCAGTGTTTGCCTGCCATGTTTGTCAGTTAAGAGTTACAACCTCGGCTTTATGATGTTTTTAAAGCTTTGTTATTCTGAACTTATTTTCTTCTCTTAAATAAATCTCTAAAACTTTTGTTTCCCTTTAAAATTATTTTGGTGAATTGAAATATTTAATGTTTCGCAATAGTTCCTAAATATATAACAACTGATGTTATAAAAGTAAGAGTTTCAGCGGCCACCATTATACCTGAATGCATTTAACTGAAAGGACTATAAGCCTATAAATAATATAAAAAGTAGTAGTGATAAAAGTGTATTCTATAGTGCATGGAAATATCATGTTAATTGCACAATAATTTAATTTAATCAAACAAATCCGCCTCATATAATACTTCATGATGTCATACCACATAACATAATGGATGGTTAGAAGGTGGGTCTAGGAGATTCAAGCCTCGACTCTGATATCAACTGTTGTTCAATATAAAGCTGAATCCATAAAATTATTATTTTCAGTAAAAAAAATAATTTGGCAAACTCTCAATAACATTACCACAAAGATAAAGATAGTAATAATGAGAGGCCTTTTTAAATCTTCACTCCTCGCTTTATTTTTTTACGAGGACATAGCGTAATGAATGAAATAAGCACTTACTTATCCCTTACTGCCATACCCAGGTGAGTATTCAGTGCCCACTCTGTGACAGTCAGTGGTGTATTCAGTACCCTATTCTTGGTACATTCAATCTCATCTTGTTAGCCAATTGTTTATCCAGCAATAAGTTCCTGTAGACACGCTCAATATGTGATACCAAAGGTGTAACTTAAGGGGGTTTTACGCAGGACGATTATAGGGCAGACGAGCATTAATATAACGCTCGTTGCCGATAATTGCCCTGTGTAAACAGGGGAACGATAAGCAGATGAACGAGCAGACGCTCGATTATCTGCTGATCGTATCGTTTTACAAAAGTAAAAGATTATCTTTGTCGACAGCACATCTCCCTGTGTAAACAGGGGGACGCGCTGCCGACATGATAATAATGGATGGGGATGAGAGATCGGAGTAACGACGGCTCGACCCCATCCATAGCTCCTTGTGACTGGAGAAAACTAGCACCGATCAACGATGTCTCGTTGATTGGCGCTCGCTGCACCGGTTGCTTATCAGCCAATGTAAAAGGGCCTTTAGTGTAGTAACATAATAAGTTAGAAAAGGACATCCAGTTCAGCCTATTCTCCTGCAATGTTGATCCAAAGAAAGGCAAAATAACCCCTTGAGACAGAAGTAAATTTTCCTCATTTTAGGAAAAAATGCTTCCCTATATGTCCTGCGGTTATTTACTCATACCGACGTATTTTTTCTGCCAATTTGACATTACTAAAACTGGCTTTGCGTTAAAACATTTGATACAGTCCTAGAAAACATCAGAGGCTCAGACATGAGCTTACAAGGCAATCGGGGCACTTGCGATTGGTGGCTAATTTATTCGGACCAAATTGATTCGGACGGTGGATTCTATAAAATCAGACCAGAAATTAATTTCCCAACTCTGTATATGGCAATTAGAATAAATCTCTGGGGCAGCAACCCATCTCCAGTTATTTAGTACCTGTAGTATAGGCCATCAATATATGTTTGGTGGGGGTCCGACTCACGACACCACCACTGATCAACTGTATGAAGTGGCCATGGCAGACCCCCACTGATCAGATATTGACAGTCTACCCCAGGGATAGGCCATTGACTGGAAAACCACTTTAAAGATTACCATTGTATTTGTATTTTGAACACACTTTTATTATACTATTTTGATAATTCATTAAACAGTGTTTTATATTGTATTTTTAGAAATCTATCACCATCATAATATGATAAATGCTTTCTAAAAATTCTTACCAATGTCATGATCCAAAAAATGGTTCCTGTAGGGTTGTAAATATATATTCATATATTTGAGAGAGATTCCAGAAGTCAGTTCATCACACTGCTCAGCTCATCTACCAGAACAGGTATTCAGTTTTCACCTTTGACAAGATGCAAATTGAAAAGTCAGTGTCAGTATCAAGTGCATAAACACCATAACTTATTGATCTGATGTTGTAAATGTTGTAACACTGTGCTACCGGATTATTCTTCTCAGCTTTTACCTGTTACTGTAACAAATATCTTATCTTGAAATATACTGCAAGTTCTGCTGATACAACTGTTTCTTTTTTATTTAAGAATATGTTTCCTTCTTTCATATGATGAATTTCCTCCATCAAAATGACATTTAGTTGCCATAGTAGCAGTTGTCATGGGTGCTCATAAAGTTTTCTGTTGACTCTACCTGGAACATGATAGCTATAAACTGAACATGTCCACTTTTGTGACCTGTCGCCCAATCATTGTAAAGTTACTATTACAAGAAACTAGTTTTACCAGATACTTAAATTTCTTGTAAAAATGCAGAACAGAATGAATGTAAGCTATGATCCACATTTATTAAAAAGATGTTATGACTGCTCAACCAGGTTGCCTCAGCGAGAGCTCCGACACAAATGAACATTCCTTTTGAGTGAGATCAAATTTTTATTTTCTAATGTAATATTATTCCATATAGCCCAACTTTTTTTTCTATCTTCAGATATCTATCCCCTATATATATATATATATATATATATATATATATAGATAGATAGATAGATAGATAGATAGATAGATAGATAGATAGATAGATATATTCAATGAGTATTAACGTATTTAGTTATTCCTTTCTATCTGAACTCTTCTCTTTAGTTGGGTCATGTGACCTCACAATGACCTGATAAAATCTACAGCAGTTAATATAATTGAGAGTCAGCCTACTCACTTCCTGATTAATGGACTGTACCACATAGGTTCTCCACAGAGGGGATATAGAAACTTATGTTAGCAACTACTGATGAGGTGACACATAACTGTCACACAGTTATAAGTCAGGAGGCTGAGCTGCAACCTCCTTCATTATAACTATATGATAAATATGTGTCTGCTTATCAGTAGGTAGTTACAGTTGTTTCTGTATCCCCTCTGCGGAGAACCTGTTTGGTACAGTCCATAAATCAGGATGTGAAGAGGCTGATTCATATCTACATTAAGGCCCCATGCACACGACCGTATATTCCAACCATAATTATGGACCGGTGTCCGTGCTGAAAAAATAATAGAACCTGTCCTATACTTGTCTGTAATTATGGCACGGACTCTCCCATAGAAGCCTATGGGCGCTTCCATAAATACAGTCGGCTACGGATGTGCATCCATAAACAGTCAATATTTACGGAAGCGTTGCGATGCAACAATGTTGGTGACATCATTTGCAGCCTCCCTCTTTTTTAACGGATCCATATATATATAGATTAAATACGCATGCACTAATGGACCATATTTGCGGATAATGTTCCTTATATACGGATAAGTTACGGATGACTACGGATGAAAATATGGCCATGTGTATGGGGCCTAACTGTAGATAAAAAAATAATAAGATTTGAAAATAATAAGTTACATAAATCATAAAGTAGATATTTTTGTTGAAAGTGGCACTTTTAGGGGTGTGAAACATATTAAACATTTTACTTACATCTAGACTAATACTCTGAACTCTAGTGCCGGGGACCGGTGGACATCTTCATTTGCGGTTGGAAAAGGCTTGGTGGTTTCAC
The DNA here is from genome assembly GCF_050947455.1 of Rhinoderma darwinii. NCBI lineage: Eukaryota > Metazoa > Chordata > Amphibia > Anura > Rhinodermatidae > Rhinoderma > Rhinoderma darwinii. The sequence continues at coordinate 58,766,847 of NC_134687.1, forward strand.
ATGCTGCCAACACTTTTGCAGAATGTAACAACGCGGTCACTACTGTATTTTGCTAGGTTGCCATTGAACCTTTGTGTAAGCTATTAGGGCATATGGACATAAAAGAGTCGTCTTCCCTGTTTGGCGTTACTATCTCTGAACCAGAATAGAGTACCACTCTGGCGTGTACGAGCAGTCCATGTATTACATGGAGGACTCTTCATCTGAATTTCCACTACATAAAACTAGATATCCCCTAGAGTGGCTTCTGCTAGGTAAGGTAGTTTTCCGTTACAGTGTAAAAAAGATGCAATGGAAAACTTTACAATGTAATTCATTGTAAAAATATTCTGCAACTGACGGATTTCTCAATGTCTTGTGTTGCCAAATAGGAATACACACTCCTCAACACTGAAATTGCAACATTAAGAAGGAAAAGTCTTGGAATTGTGGAAATCACAGGATCGATAGACGTATTAATGATATACAAATGATAATAAAATGGAAACAAAATATTCTAAACATCTTGATGGATTCAGAATAGAGTATGAGCTCCATGCTCAAAAATACACGCCTTGGCATGCTATCAATGAGGTTATTAATGGTTGTCTGAGGAAAGTTATGTCACGCTGAATGCACTTGGGCAAGCAAATCATCAAGATTGGCTGCTGGTAGCTCCCTTTGCAATTGCCGACCAATGACGTCCAAGATGTACTCAATGGGAGACAAGTCCGGAGAAGGCGCAGCCGCTGATAGAATGTTTAGGCCATGTAGGCTGCTCACAGTACCATGAACAAAATGTGGCCTGGCATTGTCCTGTTGAAAAACGGTTTCTGGGATACTTTGGAGAAATGGCCGTACCACCGACCTAATCAATGTAATGCCCAGCTGTGAGTGTACCTGAAATGAAGACTAGATGGGTCCGGCTACCGTACATTATGCCAACCCACACCATAATCCTGGGAGTATGACCAGAGGGACTTGCTGTGCACAATGATAGCCTTTGAGAGCGTTGATGTGTGGTCAATGGAACACATGTAGCTGGATGTTTGGCTCGTAGCCTAATGTCGTGCAAACGCCTTATGATGGTTTGTGTCGACACTGGTTGTCACCATAGGCTTGGGATGGGATGTCCAATTTCAATTGCAGTACAGAATGGATCACTACGCGCCATTCTTCTAATCAGACGATCCCTATGTGCAGAGGTTTGCCTCCACAAACTTCTTGCTGTCATTTCTGTTGGTTGTTGTTCTACCAAGCTCCGGAATACGGAAAGATGAACATTGCTCACATATCGGCATAAGCGCATAGCTATCTGCCAGACTGATAAACCAAGGTCTCTCAGTTCAAGGATTCTGTCCCTCTCAGTTTGCGACAAGTGGCAATAACTCGCACAATCATCCTGCACCACTTGATACGATTTTTAGTTTTTAAGGTTAATGTGGCTAAAAAAACTTTTCTTTCGATCTGGCTTTTATGCCTCTCCCACACGCCACAGGTCAGAGCTAGGTGCTTGAAAATGTGATCATTTGCAGATCTTCATGACACCTGCAACTTCCTCGATTTGCATAACCTTCAGGCTCGCCGTTCTTGGTGTTGCAATTTCAATGTTAAGAAATATATTTCCTATTGGATTACATTGGGCAACACTGCAGAAATACAAAGCAAATACGCCACCTCTGACTGCACTCTAAAGGCCCTATTAGATAGAGTCATTCATGTACAGTTTTTTGTATAATCGTTCGAATGCAAGAGATAATCGTCACGTGTTATAGAATGCCATCATCAAACGACAAACAATAAATGGTTGGGTTTCCATGGATCTGCCACATCTACTTTAATAAAGATTATTGTTTTATTAGTAATCCTCCAGTAATTAGCAGATCAGTGCTTTGCACTCTATCTGCAAGCTCAATAATCTTTGTGTGTAATGGCTGCGTGGGCAAATGAACAACGATCGCAGTAATGACTGAATAGCGCAAATATTTAGCAATTATTGTCTTGTGTAATAGATCGTTTTTCAAACGAAAACAACTTGCTAAATCATCACTCGTTTATGAAAGAATATCTGCCTGTCTAAGGGTCCTATTACACCGGCCGATATTGGTCGTAAAAAAACGAGCGATCATTACTACATTGGGTCATCCCCATGCGTTTCCATCATGTCGGTAGCACATCTCCCTGTATATACAATGATAATATTTTGTGATGCATAAATGATACGATCAGCTGATGAACAAGTGTTTGCTCGTTCATCGGCTGATCGTTGCCCTGTTTACACAGGGTAATAATCGGGAACGAACGTTCATATGAATGTTTGTTTGCAGGATAATTGGCCCATGTAAAGGGGCCTTAAAGAGGATCTGTCACCACATTATAAGTGCCCTATCTCCTATATAAGGAGGTCGGCGCTATAATGTAGGTGACAGCAGTGCTTTTTATTTAGAAAAACAATCTATTTTAAACCACTTTATGAGCGATTTTTAGCTTTATGCTAATGAGTTTCTGTATGTAGCTGCACATAACAATATAACTATATCGCTAGTGCAGTGTAAATGAATGGAGAGAAGTGCATGACACTGATTGGTCAGCGTCATACACTCCTCTGTACAACGGCCACTTGGTCTAAAGTAAAAACACGCCCACTTGGGCATTAAGAAACTCATTAGCATAAAGCTAAAAATCGCTCATAAAGCGGTTTAAAAGAGATCCTTTTTCTAAATAAAAAGCATTACTGTCACCTACATTATAGCACCCATCTCCTTCTGTAGGAGATAGGGCACTTATAATGTGGTGACAGAGCCTCTTTAAGTGTCTGGTTGGCTGCGGCTTCCACTGGCAAAATCAGCTATTTGCCAGTGGTTGCCGAGAGAGGTCCTATCTTTTAACAGTACACAACCTAAATCAATCTATTGTTTGTCATTAGCAGATATTTAAGCTCATAAGAGATCTTCTACAATTAGATTAATAATAGGAAGTTCAGATAGTTTGCCCCCATGGTCACTACTTTACCTTACATTTCTCCATTTTGTTGGGGCTACATATCAGTGGGTAATATAACCAGCGCTTTTTATGTGCCGCATGTTTACATTTTTTCTACTAACTGTAGGCTTAGTGCTCCTTTATTATTTCTAACAGTTGCTACCAATTTATCAATTAGAAATGTTTTCATTGATTATATTATTCTATATTGTTGATCATCTATGATAATTAACCTCATGTTTTATAAGCATATGGCCCTATTCTACCTCTAACACAAATTGTATTAAATATTTAACAGATAAACTGTACCCATTTGCTTTCTGATCAAGGCATGGGATAGGTGTTTTAGTTTGTTTTTTAACATTCAATTTTTATGGGGGAATTTATCAATCACTCTATGCCAGTTTTCTGGAGGAAAAGTTGCAATTTGCATAACAATTTACATTTTGAGACTCAGCCCAGCAGGAGGGGTAGGGGCACCTGTAGCCTGACAAATTTATTATAATTTACACCAGCTCATGACTGGCATAGATATAACTTTCTGGTGCATCTTACTCCAATACACTTTAGATTAAAATTGACGTATAATTTGACAGTCTTCATGAATTCCCGCCTTTATGTCTAAATTCCGTGCTCCTGGCTCTATGTGTATTGTATTCCTAAGAGATTACCTTTATAATACGGCATCCAATAAATCATGCCACATTTATGTTCCATATGAAATTGGAGGCATGCAGATTTACAGTATGGCCCCGGACACTATTATTGGTGCCATTTTGCAAGTCAGAACATGGATGTGATACAGAGCTGAAATACAATTACTTTCCCACTGTGGTCAGTGGGGGAATTTATTAAGACTGGTGTTTCATATGCCAGTATTAATATAAAGAAAGTTGGAATAAAATGTGACTAGTTTATAAAGAGGTGCACGTCTCTTAATAAATTAGGCGCAACTCTGGTTGTAAATGATGATAAATTTGTTGGGCCGCATGTGACCCCGTCCCTTCTGTTAAGCTCTACCCACTTTTTAGAAAATCAGCGGTGGAAATGGCACAAACGTCTAAATTTTAATCACAATTTGCGACTTTTCTAGCAAACTAGCATGGAAGAGATAATACATTTCCCCAGTATTTTTCATTATTAGTTTTAAGCCAAAAATCAGGAGAGGTGCAAAATATTGAAGAGGTGCAAATATTCTCCTTTGTTTACTTTCCACTCCTGGTTTGGCTTACAAATATTACAAATACTGATGCAAAGTACGGTTTAATATACTTAAAATAAAATAACTTAAAATAAAAATAAAAGATACAAAATAAAGTTTTAAAAAAAAGAGATGAGGGCAGTGTTTTCTATAACAATCTTGTATCTGAACATTTTAAGTTGTCACCAAAAATGTCTGAAATCTTCCTGTAAATTGTGGAAAGATTAGTTGAGCAAAGGCACAGCACTGATGCCCAAAAACGTTCATTTTCCTTGATCCTGTAGCTTTGCACCACACTGAGAAAAATACATGCACTTTATGGTAAAAGAAACTTTAAGAAATGTCTTCATGGGCCACATCTTAGTTGGTCAAAATAGTAGATGCAGAATCAAGGAGCATAGTAAATGCCATCGGAGAGTCTTAAAGCAATCAGCACAGCAGACAGTAGAAACTTCCCTAGATTTGCCTGAGGCTGAAAAACCTAATAAAATCAGCTTGTATGTGACAATTCTATATTTCTCTGTGAAGTGCAACCTCAAGCTGGGAATACCTGCCAAGCAAGGACATAAACAATGTGCTGTGACTCACTGTTATAATTTTATAAGTTTATTTGCTGTTTATCTGGGGTTCTATACGAACTTCGTTGTTCAACATATATTTTTAAACATTTTACATTAGCAATTAAAGGGAAGTTATTTTCAATATTCCGCAAAAAAAAATGAATGTAAACCCTATAGAACTCCATTATATTAAATATTTTGTACCGTTTCTTTTTTATAACGCTTTTTCTGCATTAACCCTCATCACTCTTATGTCAGAAATAACTATATTTAAGCTTGAGAGGGCCATTCCTTTATAAAAAAAATACTGCTAAAAATATTATAAAAAAGATAAAAATGTACTTAGTTCAAATATAAATATTAGTAATTGGAACCAGATTTACCATCTAAACAGGAAATTAAAGTGTTAAACTTGGAACCAAGTTAAGTATCTGTACAAACTCACAACCTGAGACATAAATTGAAACAGGGCCCCCAAACTACAACTATCACCAGTCATTAATAGAACTGATGTTATCATGTGGAGCACTTGGGCCCGCTCAAGCTCTTCGGTCTGGGTATGCCTTTGACTTTTGCATTCACTATGATTACGCCCCTGCCCGGCATTGCCCAGTTTCTGCCAACATTTTTAAATTTAGAGATTAGTATATTACAACAAGTTACTAGTGATAGGTCACCACTTACATCACAGTCAGATTATGGTATCAAATATTAGTATACTGTTAAGATTACAGTGCCAAATGCTGCAGACTTGACCATGGTGCCCATAGACAAGGTATATGTACCAGTGTTATTGTCTGGTGTCAAGTGCAAGTGGTATGGTTTTACTTGGGTATCACTGCATCATTTGTATTACATTCAAAGCACATAGTATTATTTTTATTATTGCTATTATTATAACAGACATTCATCTTCCGGCACCAGTGTTATAGTAAATTATATTGTATGATACTCTTAAAATGAACAATAAGACACATTTTGGCAGGTCTCAACTTACAAAATATATATTATTAACTTTAATATGATGTTTATTGTGCTATTTACGTCTTTACTAAAATGTGAACAAATTTCCTCTCTAATAAATATAAAAGCCATTCATTCCAGAAATTAAACCTTAAATGGGTGTTCTCAGAAAATACATTTATCACTTATCTACAGGATAGGTAAAACGTGTCTGATTGCTGGGGGCCCCACTGATCACTAGAATAGGGGTCCTGGCCCTTTGCTCCTCCTCGGGACCCCTGTCCTAGTGGCTGGTGGGGCCCCTAGCGATCAGACTTTTATCACCTATCTTCCGGGTACAACAGTGGCGTAGCTAGTGGGGGGCTGAGATGGTGGGGCCTGCTGAGATGGTGGGGCACGCCGCTCTGCTGCCCCTATCATGACCGGCGCAGCCACGCTACAGTATTATTCAATCTAGGAGACAAAGCCTGTGTGTGAGGAGAGGGTGAGTAAGCACCCCTACCTGATGGATAAAGTTATATAGTTGGGTTTTATATACAGGCATAATGGCTTGTATATACAGGGATGATGGGGGTTAATACAGGGATGATGGCTGGTCTACCCATCATCCCTGTATATGACCCAGATCATCCCTGTATATAACAACCATCATCCCTGTATATAACAACCATCATTCCTGTATATACCAGCCATCATTGCTGTATATAACCCCCATCATCCCTGTATATACCAGCCATCACACCTGTATATACCAGCCATCATCCCTGTATATACCAGCCATCATCTCTGTATCTAACCCCCATCATCCCTGTATATAACCTTCATCATCCCTGTATATACCAGCCAGGCTGCTATATACAGAAATGATAGGGGTTATATACAGGAATAATGGCTTCTATATACAGTAACAGGACTGATGGTTGGTATATACAGGGATCATGGGGGTTATATACTGGGATGATGAGGGTGTCACGGTTTGTGGATTTGTGGACCCACTAGGCCGGACCGCCGTAGCGGGGAGGCAGCTGGCCAAACAACAGGGAACCCCAAGCAATACAAAGTCCCGTACAAGGGTACCTGAATAGTCCAGACAGTGGCCGCAGCTCTGGCGCTGATGGAGATGAGTGCAGCAGGTAACGCCAGACGTGGCGGATGACTCTGGACGTGGCAGATGACACAGGACGTGGCGGATGACACAGATGTTGCAGGTTGCGCCAGACATGGCGAATCCCCCTGGACGTGGCAGATGACACATGACGTGGCGGATGACACAGATGAAGTAGACACGATCCAACTAGTAGGCACAGGAACAAGAACACAGCATGGGATACAGGAACAGGTAACAGGGCACGGAAAACAACTGGAATGGGAAACACTAAGGGACCATTTGCAAGACAGACTTAGGAATTACTAACAACGCTCAGGCAAGGATCAGAAGGTCTGGGGCCCTCTTATAGAGCAGGAAGTCGTGTGGTTGATGATGATGATTGTTTTACAAGTGCGCGTGCTGGCCCTTTAAGAGCGGGCACAAGCATGCGCGCACACCCTATGGGACACAGCAAGAAGGAGATGGGGACCAGCGCTCAAGGATCCATGGCTGCGGGCGTCGGGAGGTGTGTAAACCCGACGGCCCATGGCCATGGACGCTACAGAGGGTTATATACAGGAATAATGGCTGGTATATACAGGGATGATGACTTGTATATACAGTAATAGGGATGATGGATGGTATATAAAGGGATGATGGGGGTTATATACTCTTTCATTCACTTTCAGAGAGGTCTGCAACACTTTCTAAAGCAAACTTCTCTGTCTGATGTTAGAGAAAAAATTAAAGGCTATGTACACACACGTATGTATATATATATATATATATATATATATCTTTATCTATCTATCTATCTATCTATCTATCTATCTATCTATCTATCTATCTATCTATCCATATATATATATATATATATATATATATATATATAAAATGTGTATCCTAGCGCAGAGACCTGAATCCATCAAGTCTCCGACACGCAGGATCCACCTGTTATCGATCACATCTAAGTTATGAATTTAGGCTTCATTCACATCTGCGTCGGGCTCCGTTCATTGGTTCCGTCAGACCTTTCCGGCAAGGGAACCCATGAACAGAAACCAAATAGAACCCATAGCTTTTCATTTGTATTACCATTGATTTCAACTACGCTATTGATTACACTAAAAAAACGGAAACCTTATGGAACGGTGACAAACGGAAACAATTAGCAACGGAATCTGTACCATTGAAATCACTGGTAATGCAAACGGAAAGCTATGGTTTCCATTTAGTTTCCGTTCAGTTTTCGTTCATGGGTTCCCCTGACGGAAAGGTCTGACGGAACACCCTGACGTAGATGTGAATGAAGCCTTAGATGTGATCGGTAACAGCTCGATCCTGCCTGTTACATGCCCACTCAGATATGTTTTGCCCACCCTGTGCTAAACCCCTAGCTACGCCTCTGGGATACAGGATAGGTGATAAAATATATTTTCTGGTAATACTTTAACATTTTAACTTTTCAACATTTCTTTTATTTCCCCCACCCCCATGTAATTATCATTCATATTTCATGGGGAAACCAGACGTCTTCAGTATCTTACATTATCATCCAAAATGTAGTTCAGGTGACAATTATAAAATGTTTCTATTGGGCAAAAAAAAATTCAGATGACAGTTAAATATGGTAGGTCTCCCTATGATATGCATTTATTCCTGTTGAAAAAAACAAACATAAGTCTGATGCTTCTGGGTAAACAGTACAATTAGACAAGCAAATCTAATATTAGCCAAAAACACATTTAAATGCTAAGTCTGACTACAGGAAAATCCATAAGATTCAGCTTTTGGCCAATGCTGATTCAGATAACCCCCGTGGTCCTCAACTAGGCAACGGCTGAATCTTGAACTGGTCATGACAATGGATCAGCGATGTTATGAGCCACTTGGGTGTTGCAGAGGTAACACTCCAACTGTTAGCTGACTTATACAATGACAACATGATAACTGAGCTGAGTAGTCATGGGACACCCAGGAGTATACAAAAATACCCAAACTAAAGCAACCACTGACCACAGATAGTGTGTCTATTATGTATTTAGATGACGTGGTCATCAATAGAGGATGGCAATGTCAGGAGGAGGAGACATCAGAACATGCAGATGAAGGGATTTGAGAGTTAAAAGCAGAAGGGAAGGTATTAATCATTATTAGATCATAGAAGCATGGTAGTATTATTGAGGCTAATCATGGTTTTGTCTGATATTTAACATACAGATACAAATCCTACACTTACTGATCACTTTCTTGCAATTTTAGCACAACAGTAAATTAGATTCTAAACTTTCCTTGTTACAATTGCAAATTATAGAACTATGTTTGTTAAAAAGGGCTTGGTGAGTACATCCCATAATTACATGTAATGGATAAACAATCAGAGTAAAAAAATATTTTTTCAAAAAACTTTCTGAAATCTCATAGGTAGTTCTTCTAAAATAATGTATATGGTGATTGACAATCTAGAAGTAAATGAGAATCTTTGAAAAGCACCATTTCATATTCTGGACTGTTTTTCATCACAACTAGTGATAATCTCTATATATAAATGACTGGGGTCACACTGTCAAACTCTGATCATTGTTATAAGGAATTTAGCACATCTAAATGAAACAGTAACAGTACAATCATACACAATCCCCATAAGAATGGGATCAGTCGTTTGTTTTTTTTGCAGAATCGGACAGTGTATAACCGCAAACGTACAGGATTTAAACTGTCATCATTCATTACTCCGGTGCTTTACGCTAGGCTTGCCTAATATTTTCTAGAACATTTTGAAGACTCTGAATGAAAACAGCTATTTCTACTGCTCGTGGGCTGTACTATTGAGAGAGGCGGAGTCTATAGGGGCAATATATGCGGGCAATCAGAGCACATAGAGAGACTTGACAGGGAGGAGTCCATAGGAAAGTTAGTCACACAATCACTGAGAGGAGGCAAGCAGCTTTAATAGTGTTGAAGGTGTACAGGCCAGCTGATGAGGTCTGTGCGCTGGGATCTGCAGGTGTCGGATGATAAAGGGTGCTGGATATGAATGTATACTCTTCATGATTCAAATTGGGTATTTTGAGGCAGCGTGCTATGTGGGAAGATGGTTGGTCGTATGTCTAAATATGTCTCCCTGTTGTCTATATTTAAAGTATGCAAGTATGGTCCAAACTTAAAAAATGAAATTCACAAATAAGTGCAGAGGTGTAGCTAGGCTTTCCTTAACCAGGGGGCGAAGATTCATTTTACTCCCCTGACTCTCTATCCAAGGGTGGCTTGTTGGCACCTCCACTAGCCTCTGCCCATTCAGCCCCTTTCCAGCCACTTCCCCGAGTCATTAATGCCCTCGAATATCTCTGTGAGTATTATTCTAAATGTATTGCCTTTTTTTGCTATTAAAATGAAAGATTTTCTATTTTAGTTTTATTGCGTACTTAATTTTTATTTCCACAAGTTCCTGATCTGTAATATTCTTTTCCTTCTCTATGAATAAAACTGAAACTTGTGGGAGAACACAAAGGAAACCACACTAGCCCTTACAAGAAACAAATCTATACATTTAGAAGATATTGATGTTAATCTGTTATTATTGAGCTGGCCTATTTAATGCTGTCTTGGAATGTTAAAGCAAATTGTTTAGACATTTGATGTCAGTATGGTAGAAAACACTGTTGACTGATTATCGGATTTTCGCTCACCCTAAGTCCATAATTAAATGATTTTTAATCAGTTCATCCGAGACAATATCAGCTGCATCGTTGTGTTGATGGAAGCTTTATTTTGGATTGAAATATTATGGGAAGAATGATTTTTAAATAAGGAAAATTATTAGTGAGAAACCTCGTTTTTTATATTCGAGATTTGAAGATCTCTGGGCTAACGGTTTAAGATAGTAGGAAGAACACTGTGAACCCTTCATTCTAGAGCATTGTTAGGGTTCTATCTCATGGATATAATTATTTTTATTAAGGGCATACAGGGGTATAGCTATTGCAGGATGTAGGCCCTCCAGCTTGAGGGGCTGAAAGGACACTTTGACACATAAGAAAGCACAAGTATTATAAATGGCACACAGTAGGTGGAAGAATTGTTACAGATTTTGCATTGGAGCCGAGGTGATTCAAGTTATGACCTTTAGCGGGTGAACATAACATATGTGCAGTCCATGAAGATGCACAGGACCCATCTTGGTCACGACGTTCACCAACCAAAAAGAAAATGATTTTACTGTCAACTAGATTGTATGTAAGGGGCTCTCTTTCAGTAATTCAGTAATATTTTGGATTGCGATATACCAGTGCAATGACTACACCGGTGTTAGGATATGCTAAAGATTCATGAGAGAGGAGATCTAGGGTGATCACCTTGCTCTTGACATCTGATGTGCTGGAAGAGGCCCACTGTCTGTTCTGGTACATGGGCCTTTTTCTTTGTATGTCTACCACTGTCTATAATTTTTCTGAGCTGTCAAGTTGGCTCAATATCATAACAAGATGTTGTGTATGACAAACTTAGCTTTACCACATGTGATGAACCTTGATGATCTCGTCGCTGCTACATCCATAACTCAAGAACTTGATGTTAGAGTCAGTGTTGACCATAGATTTCAAGTGTCCCAATATTTTAGAGCACACCTGAAAACATTTCAATAGTATTACAGAGAAACCAAGGTCTTAGAAATTCCTGGGGCAAGGAGTAAGTTTGACTGCTCAACAACTGGCTGCTTAATTGAATGTTCTGTTTTATGAGATTACTTAATCACCTTTATCCTAAGTTTGCAATGCAATTTCTATTCATGTCACTTGATATTTAATTAAGAATTGCCATACACATGCTGATAACTTAGCCTATTTGTTTATGAATGCATTCACAATAATAATTACTAATCGGCCGTGCATTATATGAATTGAAATAGGCAAACATGTAAGCGCATATTGTTTTATGTACCTGACAAATACATCGCTCCTGCTCAGCGTTTATGAAAAGTAGCATTGCATACAGAAGAATTTTGTTTCCATCCACCCACCCCGTGCTCGCTTCACTCTGTTTTGTGTATGTCACGTCAAGTCACTACTCATTACTGTGGTTGCCATTTTCATTGTGACAAGACCAAAGTCTCTAGAGATTTCCTGTCGGTGGAAATAAACCATTACCATGCCCATTTTAAATCTTACAACAGATTACATCGCACTAATTAGTTCCCTTTTTTCTTTTTTTTGCAATTTGCTGAGGGTCATCTAAACAGAGAAACAAACGTCCACATTGGGGGCTTAGTTTTACAGCAGGCATTCACGGTGTAACGTGCTTGCCTGCCTTTCTGCCTCAATGTTCGTCAACACCTTTGCATCACTAAAATGTCAAGCTGATATTTCAAAATCTGAAAATTATACTCCAGTATCTTATTTTCTTAATACGTCTTGGAATAGCTTTGGCACTTATTATACGGAAGAAAAACAGGTGAGATTTGGTCTTTTAGGCAGCAAATTATGTATCTTGTGTGCGCGAGTTACAGAACGGTGATTCTACTAGGAACCAGAGCCAACAATGGAAATAGGAAACTTAATCAGAAATGTAATCATGTGCATCCAGCCTATGTTCCCTGTGCTGCCAGACACCAGTATTCCTGATCAGCAGAGCATTGCACAGATATGGAGCACTGATGATCCAATCAGCTGTGCAGGCAGCAATATTCTGAGCGCCCGTGAAAACGAACACACGTCTCTTTATTTTTGATGAATGGATAAAGTGCTGCATTGTCAAAGGAAGCTTGTTATTATTTTTTCCACACTTGTTACATGTATATTGGAAACCATATAATCAGACAGATAATGTGACTTGTTCTTGCCCATCATTCAAGTATGACAAGAGACACACATTGCATCTGCAGTACCATTTAAAGTCACACTAAACCTAACTTATAAAGCTTATAAAAGAGAGCTCCTAAAATTATCCTTGACTAGATGTGAGTTTTATATGATATTTACTAAATATGTAAGATAAAAGGAATGATCAGTGGCATAGTCACTGTACAGATGTGTCCAACATAACTTCACCGCAAACTTCATCAAATACTTCAATTTCTCATGATACAAATGTAATACATTATCACGACATGCAAGCAAAACCCTTGAAAGGCTGCAATTGACATCACAAACACTGGGTGGCAGCATAGAGACAAATATAGCATAGACATCTCGTGACAGAGATTCGCAAAATCATGTTTTTTCAAAGCTGGTCATCTCACGCCACACATCTCAGAATATGTTAAGCCAAGAGTAAAGGTAAGGAAGGAGACATCTGTATAGAGGTAACAATGTTGCAATGGGCTCCTGAGTCCTACACTACATTCACAAATGGGGCCATCTGGTACAAGACTTCATCCTAGTAAAGCATTCTAGTACTGTAGTGGGAATTCGGGTAAAGAGGAAAAGAGGAGATGTTGTAAAAGAACCACGGAAGGAGACATGTTTATGAGAATTGGTGTAGTAATAGTGGGAAATAAGTCAATGAAAAGGTGGAGATGGAGGTCAAAGGATTTTATTTAAAGGGGTTGTCTCATCAAAACAACTTCTGTCCTTATGTCCTTATTACGAGGAGCTCCTGATCTGGTAAGACATTCACTCCTTGTGATAAGATGTGGTGTCTTGTTGGAAGACGCCATTGACGTTACAAACACAGTACTAATGTTAAGGTCCTCATGATAATCGGATAACACTGTTGCCTTGCAGCACTGGGGTCATGGGTTTAAATCAAACCAAGGGCAAAATCTGAATGGAATTTGTACATTCTCCCTGTATTTGCATAGGTTTCCCCTAGTCTCTCCGGTTTTCTCCTACACTCCAAAAACACACTGATAGGTCCAATTCCTGTGATATTTACCCAAGTTGTATGTGCCTGAGACGGGGGAAATAGATTGTGAGCCCCATTGGGCACAGGGACTGATATGAATGGTGACAATCTCTGTACAGCGGTGTGGAATATGTTGGCATTATATAAACAATGGGAATTAAAATAAATACATTAAATGTAACAAATACACAATAACATTCAAACAATAGTGAAGTGGCATCAGAAATCCTAAAACTTTGAAGAAAGCTTATATGTTTATATAACATAAAAAACTGATTGGTATTTAGCTTTTACTGGTTTATTCAACCTTTAACAAATGTTTGTTATAATGAAACATAACAAAAGCTTCTACTGTATAATACATGAATGCATTCATGCTTACTGATCACAGCTTTTAGCTGCAACCACTTAACCACATTTTTTAAAAATAGGAATAGCAAGGTGCATTTATCAATACAAAACATTATATTAGCAGTATTGTATCTTAAACAGATTTTGTCACTCATTTTTTGAATACGGTATATAAATGGAAAACAATGCACGATAGATAGATAGATAGATAGATAGATAGATAGATAGATAGATAGATAGATAGATAGATAGATAGCAGACAGACAGACAGACAGACAGACAGATAGATAGATAGATAGATAGATAGATAGATAGATAGATAGATAGATAGATAGATAGATAGATAGATAGATAGATATGAGATAGATAGATAGATAGATAGATAGATAGATAGATAGATAGATAGATAGATAGATAGATAGATAGATAGATAGATAGATAGATAGATAGATAGCAGACAGACAGATAGACAGACAGATAGATAGATAGATAGATAGATAGATAGATAGATAGATAGATAGATAGATAGATAGATAGATAGATAGATAGATATGAGATAGATAGATAGATAGATAGATAGATAGATAGATAGATAGATAGATAGATAGATAGATAGATAGATAGATAGATAGATAGATCTGTGAATCCCAGTTTTGCTAACTCTGCAAAAAGTCAACCACTCTGTTGCTGCCTGAATCCTCTAGTAATTTTGGCAAGTGGAACTCAAAAATGAACTTTAAAAGGACAGGTGTAGTTCCAGCAAGTTACTTCCATTAAATCTATTAAGCACACAGTTACATATTTGTCAAAACATTATAGTTCTTGCACTTTCATTTCAGAAGTTCCCCTCACTGACAGCCAGTTCAGTAATATTACATCTTTTATCAGATTTCTAGACACTTTGTACAGCCTTAAAGCTGCCCGGCCCTCCCTCTCACTGTCTTCAAAACTTTTTTATCTTTGCAGCAATTGTTAGCTCTGTATGAAAGGATTCAAAAATAGCCGGGACACAGGCAATCTGCACATGATTTCACAAGGGAGATGTATATATATACCTTGCACTGATATAGCATATTGCCCCAAGGGATGATGGAAGTAGTCAGTAAACGTATCCTAGGGTCACAAGGGCCAAATATTGTTAAAGTCATAATGAAATTTACACTTATTAAAAGATTCTAACCCAATGAGGAATGATGAATAATTGTTGATCTATATTTTGTGTATTTGTGGGGCATTAATGCTATTCTCATTTGTAGTTTGGGTTTGTATTGTTACGATAAATAATTTATTATGTGGGAAAATTGAATATTGTTAAATAATAGGGACAATAATGGATATTTTGTTCATTTCAAATCAAAATTGCTTGAATTGGGCAGCTTATATTATTTTTGAATGTAATCTGACTTTTCCATCTGTATTGTATGCAGTGTAAGGGAAGTAAAACATTAAAAATGAACATTACTATGAAGTAAAAATAAATTACAAAATCATTATGTCCCAAAAATCTGTTAGAGATCTTATGGTATGTATTCATTATCCTACCTCCCTATGTATACAGCTTCCGGTGTACATCTGACTGTATGGTAGTGGAATAAATCTTCTCTATATAAATTAGGGTTCCTCTGGCTCTGTACCACTAATTGGGTACAGCACTCTGTATACTAATATTAGGGTATCTCTGGCTTTATACTAAATAGGAGAAAAACGTCCTGTAATTTAATATTGGGCTGGCTAAATACTTGTAATGGGATACCTCTGATTGTATACTACTATTTGGGCACCTATTTTTGGTACCTCTCTCTGGTATATATGCAAAAAGGATCACCTCTGGTTAGTATATATTTCTAGAAGGACCATTCACTACCGATCTTCAGGTATATTCTAGAGAAGCTCCCTATTACATATATTCTATAGTACCTACATGTATTTTGTATATAAATATAACATTGGAGTACCTCAAGGTGAGACATAATCATAGTGACCTCTTAGGGTGGATTCAAACATGACAGATTGTTTTGCAGAAATTTCTACAACTAAAAATCTGATTCCATTTATCTGAATGGGGTTGTTTCTGCAGCAGGTGCATGGATTTCTGCAAGTTTTATTCAGATATGTGGAAATTAAATACTCTATTAAGATATTACGAGTTACAGAAGTTGTCTCACCACGACAAACTCTGTCCATATGTCCTGTTAGGGCATACGGAAGTCATAGATAGGGTCCCCATTTCAGTGGACACAGGCATGTTGATTATTAACATTGACGACCATTCATTTATACGCCCAGCACGTGATGCTACATTTTC
The DNA here is from genome assembly GCF_050947455.1 of Rhinoderma darwinii. Taxonomy (NCBI): domain Eukaryota; kingdom Metazoa; phylum Chordata; class Amphibia; order Anura; family Rhinodermatidae; genus Rhinoderma; species Rhinoderma darwinii. Next base: position 58,783,115 of record NC_134687.1, read on the forward strand.
CCTGTGAAATATGGGGTTAGCTGTGGCCTCAACCGGCGATAACAGCCAATTTACAAGGTAGGGAAGCTGGACCTGCGGCAGTCAGCTGATTGCCGTGTTGGCTTCTTATTGAAAAGGGGTCATCTTCATGATAACAACCCTTTTAATAGAGTGGGGTCCCCATTAGCCAGAGCTGGGCGTTGTTACAAAGAGAACCTGAGTCTGGAGAACTTGACACATCTGTGTATTACTCGGACAGCCCATTCATTTCCAAGGATGCTGTAAAATACATCATTTCCATAGTGGTGGCGCTGCAGGGAAATCGAACAGTTTCCGTCAAGTTCACTAACAGATTACAACTGATCATTGAGGGTCCCAGCAGTGTGACACTGTGATCAGTTATTCGTCAGGGGACTCCTCTAAAAAAAAGCGATTATCCAAAGCAGTCAAATCCTTTTTACTGGGTACTGTAGAGCATTCCTACAAATAAAAAAGGCAAATCTGTTTTGTAAATGACTATTTCTCTCCAGGCCAATGAATGCAGTTATATTGGGCAAGAACTCGTGTTTTTTTGTTGTTGTTTTTTTAGATATCTTTTACTGAAATGTCAAACTTTAATTTGTTATCCCATATACTTAAGTACCTCCGGTAAGGAGAAAGAAAAACTAAATTTATTTTGCTTTTAGCTGTTCCATTCTTCTTTAATCAATGCACTATAAATGAAGCATATTTGCTTTTGGGCAGAGCATACTGTATGTCATTTTGATTTGCCTGTGCACAGCCCAACACATCCAGATCCAACCCTACTTCTAGAGTTTTCTTATCTTTCTAGATTGAAGAACTTTAAAAGAAGCACCAACATCAACATAAAAGGATACTAAGTCATAGTTAGCTCACAGCTATAGTGTGGGACAAGCAGTGGCTAAAAAAGTTATGGGTCAAAAAGTATGAATCTGGCCAATATACAGGGTGGGCCATTTATATGGATACACCTAAATAAAATGGGAATGGTTGGTGATATTAACTTCCTGTTTGTGGCACATTAGTATATGGGAGGGGGGAAACTTTTCAAGCTGGGTGTTGACCATGGCGGCCATTTTGAAGTCGGCCATTTTGTATCCAACTTTAGTTTTTTCAATGGGAAGAGGGTCATGTGACACATCAAACTTATCAAGAATTTCACAAGAAAAACAATGGTGTGCTTGGTTTTAACATTACTTTATTCTTTCATGAGTTATTTACAAGTTTCTGACCACTTATAAAATGTGTTCAAAGTGCGTGCCCATTGTGTTGGATTGTCAATGCAACCCTCTTCTCCCAATCTTCACACACTGATAGCAACACCGCAGAAGAAATGCTAGCACAGGCTTCCAGTATCCGTAGTTTCAGTTGCTGCACATCTCGTATCTTCACAGCATAGACAATTGCCTTCAGATGACACCAAAGATAAAAGTCTAAGGGGGTCAGATCGGGAGGCATTTCTTCTGCGGTGTGCGAAGAGTGGGAGAAGAGGGTTGCATTGACAATTCAACACAATGGGCAGCACTTTGAACACATTTTATAAGTGGGCAGAAACTTGTAAATAACTCATGAAACAATAAAGTAACGTTAAAACCAAGCACACTATTGTTTTTCTTGTGAAATTCTCGATAAGTTTGATGTGTCACATGACCCTCTTCCCATTGAAAAAACTAAAGTTGGATACAAAATGGCAGCCATGGTCAAAACCCAGCTTGAAAAGTTTCCCCCCTCCCATATACTAATTTGCCACAAACAGGAAGTTAATATCACCAACCATTCCCATTTTATTTAGGTGTATCCATATAAATGGCCCACCCTGTATAATCATCTATAAGAGAAAAAGTTATAGGGTGTGATCTATTTTTTAGGGCCTGCAGATAATATAGAATTGATATCTTATATAAACATAGATTAGCAGAGGTTCAGCAGTTTCAACATAATATTACTAATGTGCTAAATATTTGGAGCAGTTGTTCATAATTTGGGTTAATGTGTTACTTTCTTGAGATCAATAGGAATAAAATCGATTTTGATCTCGATTATAATAACACAAGAGTATAGGGTACGTGCTAGATGAGACACTTCCTATGTCTCAAAACAATGTAGCATTATAAAGAAATAAACATGTGACAATCGTGGTATATTTCTTTATTGCAAAATATATTTTCTTTTGTCAAAAAAATTCAGTGTCAAATAATGATCACATACAGGAAATAAAAATATACATTGCCCATTTTCTTGGGCTCAAACATTTTCTCACACCTGATCATAAGGCCTGGGCTACATTGAGACTTTTTGTAGCACAACTGATTGATTTTAACTTTTTATTGACAACTGCAGTGCCCAAGATTACATTAAACTCTATATATTCCTTTGGACTTCATTTGTAGCTTGAAATCAATCAGTTGTACTAAAAAAAGTCTCCATGTAACTCAAAGGTGGTGTTTCATGAATACAATGCCAGCCCAATAAGCGGCTTCTCCTACCCTTGGTGATCAGCTGTTATAAGCCCCACCTTGCTAGTCGTTCCCCTTGTAGCGGGGAATGGCTGACCATGTCATACATGGACGGGCCAGACAACCATAGCAAAAGTTGCTCTTTGTGGGTAGCTCTCTTCTTTGGCTGATAGAGAGGCCTCTCTATCACATGCATATACCTTTAAAGAGAGTATGGATAGGGATTGTCTTTGTTAATGTCTAAGTCCATAAAAATTTACATGGTCAAATGTGCTAAAATGTATATAAGTTTATGACCCTGCATCGGCAGTGGAGTAATAGATGGGGAATTTTAATATGAAAATAAAGATGTTATTTGTGTGAAGAAATTTATATTTATATATATGTATATATATATATATATATATATATATATATATATATATATATATATAAAGAGAGAGAGAGAGAGTGCACACATACAGCAGAGCTTAATTTGTTACTTAACTTTGGGGCTACATTGCCTGCGCAGTCCAGTGTAATTAGGCCAGTTTCAGACGGCTGTAATGTGGCCACATTGTATTGTCTGTATCATAACCACCCTCCCCGATTCTACTGAACCAAACTTAGACCACTGGAGGGTTTTATGTTGATATAAGAGTAGTTTAGTAAAAAGCAGGGGCACTGTATTTAACAGCTTATAGCAACACTAAAAAAACAGCCATGTTACCATAAGCCGACTTACAATGGGTCTTATCACTTCACGAACATAGCTCTGCTTCATATCTCTTTCTTTCCCTTCCTCTCTCTCTCTGTGTGTATATTGAATTGCTATATGTATATATATATATATATATATACATATACAGTGAAGGAAATAAGTATTTGATCCCTTGCTGATTTTGTAAGTTTGCCCACTGTCAAAGACATGAACAGTCTAGAATTTTTAGGCTAGGTTAATTTTACCAGTGAGAGATAGATTATATAAAAAAAAAAACAGAAAATCACATTGTCAAAATTATATATATTTATTTGCGTTGTGCACAGAGAAATAAGTATTTGATCCCTTTGGCAAACAAGACTTAATACTTGGTGGCAAAACCCTTGTTGGCAAGCACAGCAGTCAGACTTTTTTTGTAGTTGATGATGAGGTTTGCACACATGTTAGATGGAATTTTGGCCCACTCCTCTTTGCAGATCATCTGTAAATCATTAAGTTTTCGAGGCTGTCGCTTGGCAACTCGGATCTTCAGCTCCCTCCATAAGTTTTCGATGGGATTAAGGTCTGGAGACTGGCTAGGCCACTCCATGACCTTAATGTGCTTCTTTTTGAGCCACTCCTTTGTTGCCTTGGCTGTATGTTTCGGGTCATTGTCGTGTTGGAAGACCCAGCCACGAGCCATTTTTAATGTCCTGGTGGGGGGAAGGAGGTTGTCACTCAGGATTTGACGGTACATGGCTCCATCCATTCTCCCATTGATGCGGTGAAGTAGTCCTGTGCCCTTAGCAGAGAAACACCCCCAAAACATAATGTTTCCACCTCCATGCTTGACAGTGGGGACAGTGTTCTTTGGGTAATAGGCAGCATTTCTCTTCCTCCAAACACGGCGAGTTGAGTTAATGCCAAAGAGCTCAATTTTAGTCTCATCTGACCACAGCACCTTCTCCCAATCACTCTCAGAATCATCCAGATGTTCATTTGCAAACTTCAGACAGGCCTGTACATGTGCCTTCTTGAGCAGGGGGACCTTGCAGGCACTGCAGGATTTTAATCCATTACGGCGTAATGTGTTACCAATGGTTTTCTTGGTGACTGTGGTCCCAGCTGCTTTGAGATCATTAACAAGTTCCCCCCGTATAGTTTTCGGCTGAGCTCTCACCTTCCTCAGGATCAAGGATACCCCACGAGGTGAGATTTTGCATGGAGCCCCAGATCGATGTCGATTGACAGTCATTTTGTATGTATTCCATTTTCTTACTATTGCACCAACAGTTGTCTCCTTCTCACCCAGCGTCTTACTTATGGTTTTGTAGCCCATTCCAGCCTTGTGCAGGTCTATGATCTTGTCCCTGACATCCTTAGAAAGCTCTTTGGTCTTGCCCATGTTGTAGAGGTTAGAGTCAGACTGATTAATTGAGTCTGTGGACAGGAGTCTTTTATACAGGTGACCATGTAAGACAGCTGTCTTTAATGCAGGCACCAAGTTGATTTCGGAGCGTGTAACTGGTCTGGAGGAGGCTGAATTCTTAATGGTTGGTAGGGGATCAAATACTTATTTCTCTGTGAACAATGCAAATAAATATATATAATTTTGACAATGTGATTTTCTGGTTTTTTTTATATAATCTATCTCTCACTGGTAAAATTAACCTAGCCTAAAAATTCTAGACTGTTCATGACTTTGACAGTGGGCAAACTTACAAAATCAGCAAGGGATCAAATACTTATTTCCTTCACTGTATATACATATATATATATATATATATATATATATATATATATATATATATATATTGGAAAATCAATACTGCTGCCAGAAGTTTCTTCACTTTGAAAATGCCACAGAATGGGTAATTTCTGTCCTTTTTATTATTTGGCAGCTGCAAACAGTCACCTCTGTCAGGTTTGATAAACGACCCCGCATGTGTTGGAAAGTCAGTATTTTATCAAGACCAAGAAGATTCCTTTCCAAGTTAAGACACTGACAGTCTTCTTATTGCATATTCCCACACTGATACCACGTGTCATATAGTACGGCATATCCCTGACATGTCACTTACATATGAAATTGTAATGTATTCACAACAATCTAATAAACTCCAGTTGTCTCAGTCTATACATGTAGGAAAAGAGTTGCGAGTCAATGAAAATGACAAAACTAGCGCCCAACCTTACAGGAGGATTTCCTAATGACAGCAACTAATAACACATTCTATTGCACAATAAAGGATTTATTGCCAGTCCTCAGGCTTCATGCCAATGTGAATCTTTCCATGTCAGTAGATTGAAGGACTAATTTGCTGTGATTATCAGAGAATTACTTTGTCAGGCATCTTGTACTCTTGTGCAAGGGCAGACCTGTTAATTCCAATTCATTTAATTTATGTGAAATGAAAGGTAAATTCGAGTAAAGTGGTCAGGAGCCTCGAGCTTTGCGAGAAGCTGCTGATATTACAAGAACCAAAAAGAGAGAGAGAGGGAAAAAAAAGAGGTTAAAACGTCATCGTTGTTTTCCTTTATTTCTAACAAAAAGATTCTGGAGTGCCCAGTTCATTAAGTTCAGCTCCTCTTCCACGGCAAGCTGTAAATGCATTTCGTAAAGTGCTTGAATTGCTTTTGGGGAAAGGATAAAAAGAACAATGAAGCTGAATATGTCTGTGCAAAGTAGGTGGCACATACATTAAGGCGAGAGCGCTGGGCAAGACTTTTAAAACCACTGCAGAGGAAGGACAAGTAAATGCATGATGTATGATGCAGATCAATGAGAAGAAAAACATGAAAAACAAATTTAAAAGCATAGGTCAGCATGCTCCAGACTCCGAGCTGTAAGCAACGGGAATTCAATTCAGCCAGAATTTATGGCTGGTTTTAGTAGATTAAATCAATTTCATAAGTATGTTCATAGTCGCTCTATTGATTACTGTGACCTATTTTTTTATGAAATTGCAATGTTTAACCTTTAGCTTTAGAGCCACCACACTCCAGTCTTTAGATCCAGTTGGAGCCAATTCTTCTTTAGTAACCACGCTTAAAGACTAAGTGCACCTTTGAAATAGTTTTTTGTTTTGTTTTTATAAATAAAATTGTGCAAATGGTGCAACTTCCTAAATACATTTGTTTAAAAATTATTTTTACTTTTTAAAATACAGCTGCTTTGTATTCTGTATACGGGGCAGCTGTATCTAGCATTGAAACCTGTATCTGTCAGGTCAGCGACACTGACGGGTTCAGTGTCAGCGGGTAGCTGTTACCGATCACATCTAAGTTCAGAACTTAGATGTGATAGATTACAGGGGGATCCTGCGTGTCAGAGACACTCAGGACCTGCTGTCACTGAGCCCGTCAGTCCCGCGGACAAGACGGATTGAGGTGTTAGCGAACGATACAGCTGCTCTGTATACAGGATACAAAGCAGCTGTATCTCAAAAATAAAAAAATATTTTTTAATAAAACGTATTTAGGAAATTGATGCAATTTAATAAAATTTAATAACAATTTTTAATAAAATTGTGCACAATTTTATTTATAAATAATGAAAAAAAAAACGATTTCAAAGGTGTACATAGCTTTTAATAGAGTCCTTGGTGTGCATGCAGCTGCACGGATTATCCTGACAAAAGACTATCTTGCGTTTTTTAGATAGATAGGAAAATTAGAGAGAAGTGCAGGGCTTTTAATGATTCAGCAGCATCCTCCTACAGCAGGGAGCAATCCTGAGAGCTTCATTCTCATTTACCACCGCAGATAGATGAGCACGAACGATTAAGCAATTTGATTCTTTTTAATAACCCGATCAACTAACCTTGTTAATAAAAAATTATTGTAAATGAAAATGATCAGAGTGGAATTGAATTCTGTGTTGCAATTTCAAGGTGTAGTTATCAGAAGAAACTGCAGCCAGTGTGATGGAGACAAGTCAGATGGTGAAGAAGCCGTTCAGCGTTGTTTTCATTGTTATTCTAGCATATACAGTAGATACAGAGGTTTACTTCCTTACCTGTCCTTTTAACATAACATATCCTGAGATGCGTGATGTGAGATGACCAGATTTAAATAAAAATACATGATTTTGCGATACTCTGTCACGAGATGTATTTGCTATATGTGTTGCAGCAATTTTTCGGATTTTCACTTTTGTTTATTCCTCCCTACATTCCAAAAGCCATTACTTTTGTATTTTTCCGTCCAAATAGCCGTATGAGGGCTTGTTTTTTGCGGGGCAAGTTGTAGATTTTACAGCATCATTTATTGTACCATATAATGTAGTGGGAAACTGGAAAAAAAATTTGATGTGGTTGGAAAATAAACAGTGATTCCGATTTTTTCCGGTGCTTTGTATTTACTGTGTTCACCGTACAGTAAAAATGCCATGTTAACTTTGCTCTGTTTTGTCGCCATATTCTGAAAGCCATAACTTTTTTTTCTGTCAATTGAGTGGTATGAGGGCTTTTTGTTTGCGGGCCGAGCTGCAGTTTCTAATGGTACCATTTTGGGCTACATGATACTTTTTAATCACTTATTATTCCATTTTTTGTGGGAGTGGAAGTGACCAAATTTTTGTTCATTTTTTTTATGGCGTTCACCAAGTGAGTTAAATAACATTATATAGTAATAGTTCAGACTCTTTTGGACGCAGCTATACCAGTTATGTTAATATTTTTTTTACATTGTGCTTGGGAGAAAATAGAAAAAAGGTTTTATTATTTAACTATTAATATATATTTTTGTGTATATATATATATATATGTAAGATACAGCTGACACGCTCATTCTATGGAGCGGTCTCAGTCCGTGAGCCCGCTCCATACTACCCCACCCCGGCCTGCACCATATATGTATGGCAAATGTCAGGAAAGGCTTTGGACACTTTCTTTTTGTTAGAAGGGTCCCGAAGTAATAGGCTGATCACAGGTTGTTCTGCTGTTTATAATCGCAGTGATCAGCTGTAATCTGTTGGGGAAACCGGCAACAAGTGTTCAGTTTCCCTACAGCACCACAACAGGGAGCATGAAGCATTACACAGTTCCCATTTAAATCAATGGGCTGTTCGTATTGTAATGCATGGACATGATGAGAGAGAGAATTTTTTTTATAGCTGCTTTCCATTCTGGCTAATAGATGAACATCCAGAATGGTGAAACCCCCTGTATTAACTTAGAATTCCCAAATAGGCTATTTTGAATTGGTTTTCTAAACCAAAAAAACATAATATAGACTGTTCAAAAGCCTTTCATTGTGGATAACACATAACATAGACTTTTCTGCATCTAAAGATAGCCATACATAGGCTGGTGTCTAAAAGTTGACATCTCAAGGTCAGACCTGTCTTGTGATGCCAAAGTCATAATAGGGTGGAAGCCTGGGGTTATTGTAAGGAGATTTTTCTAATACAGTAAAAAATGTCCTTTCATGATAGAAAATGCTTCTATCCTTACACTGTTTTATTCTCAACTAATGGGCAACATATGAAGCACTTAAGGTACCACACATTATAGCATACATTTTTCCAGTCTCTGAAGCTATATTTTTTAACTGGAAGTATATATATATATATATATATATATATATATATATACATATATATATATATATATATATATATATATATATATATATATACATATATATATATATATATATATATATATATATAACACAAAAGTTTGAACTGCACATTCCAACAAAATTATATAAAATGTGTATGCAGGTGCAAGAACACCTGTGGCTGCAAATATACAGCAGAAAAAGAATGGTGACAGCACACTGCCAACACCAATGTAACCTAAACCACTAAAAAGTGTTTGCCCACCTGCCACGACAAGGCGACCTCTGTAAGGTGGGAACCTACGCTGCACATACACCCAGGACTGGGACTAAGCCTACATATATACCTGGGGATGGTAGGAACTAGCATTAAACTAATTAAAATCACCCAGGGCAGAATGGGAGGAGTGCAAGAACAAAAAATGGAGTCAGTCACTAATGCCACATATATGGATCCCCACCATATAGAGGTCGCCTTGACGTGGCAGGTGGGCAAACACTTTTTGATCAAAATGTGCACTAAGAACCTCCCTATTGTAAGTAGATTTAGCTTTAGTGCATATCTATTTATATTTAGTGGTTTAGGTTACATTGGTGTTTGCAGTGTTCTGTCGCCATTCTTTGTCTGCTGTATATGTGTGTGTGTGTGTGTGTGTGTGTGTGTGTGTGTGTGTGTGTGTGTGTGTAATTTTTGTAGAGGTCTTCATAAATTGTTTTAATTCTGATGGGATAGAAGTAGACAGGGCTTATTTTTTTTTTAAGAACTAGAATGCTTGTCAACCAGGAAAATATACATTGAATTCTATCCTCACAATCCTGCTAATACTGTTATGCCTGAGAGAGCTTTGTATGCAATAAGTGCCACCTCACGCCATGCATGCATAAAAGAGCTCCATCTGTGCATTTCATGCTTTGCCCCACCAATCATTTGCTACCTAATCAATTTGTAAGTCAGAATGAATACTTAATTAAGATTTAGAAGGCTGCACTGTGACTATTATTATCATTCAATAAAAGAAGGGACATGAGACATATGAAATATTACTGCTTAAAGGGACACTACAATTAAAGTCTATCATATCAACATTTGCTGTGCAGTTTAATGCAACATAGTTTTAACAACTGACTGTGGTGTTCAACAGTGTCACAACTTACAGAAAGTTCAGAATAATCCCTGCCGCCTGATCACTGATATATCATTAATTTCTGCAATTCTGAGAACCTCCAGAATTATTTGCCTACATGTGTGTGAATGATATTAACTCCTTTTGTTAATCATTTGCACTTTTATATGCTGACGTCATTAGGTTTAGTGCTGCTCTAAAGGGAATTTGCCACTTTGACAAACCCTATTACAGTAACCCCTTAAGGACACTGCAAAATTGTGCCCTTCGGAATGCAACATTTTCTTATTCATTCATTTTTATTTACTTTCATTTTTTTTATTCTAATGCTTTGTTGACATAAATAGAAGCACTGGATCTGTTGTATGATGGACACCAACTGCCCTCCGACAGAACCCATTAACTTTAATGGGTTCCGTTGGGTGTCCGTCATTTTACAGGACAAAATAGTGCAGCATGCTGTGTTATTTTGTCCGGAATTTTTCACCAATTGAGACACAGATGTGAATACAGTCTAGATTTAGTATTTTTAGTTGTTATTTTACCTTACAGTGAATGGAATATGTTAATATGCCCCAACATTAGGTTAGAATAAGCATGTACAGAAGGTAAGTAAAATGTAGGATATGTAAAGCTTTATACTAACATTTGACAATAGGATAAAATAGTCTTGCGTTGCTCAAACTTGTTGACACTGACATGTTCAAAGAAATGTTACCATCATAACACTGATTTCACCATAATACAGGCACATTTTAGCATCTGTATTGATACCACGTATGGTGATCTAAGTCTCGTTCTGTAGAACCACTAGGGTATGCAATCACTTGCTTATCATGGGGGTCTCACCACAGGGAACCCCAGCTATCATGAAGCAAAGGCCCCTTCGGCATTTTTTCTGCACTGCTCCCATCTAGTGAATGGGGCTGAGTTGCAGGACCTGCACAGCACCTGCATAGAAGTGGTGTTGAGCAGAGAAAAATTCAGAAGGAGCCATGGTTGCCCACAAAGCACTGCTGCCCTTTCATTTTAGCAATCTGTGAGGGTCCCAGCGGTTTAGCCCACACCGACCAGCATCTTATGGCATATCCTAGTGATATTCAGTCACTTGCTTTGTCAGGAGAAACCCTTTAAGGGGTTAAACAGAAGAGATCAGAGATTGACTGTATCAGAAGCCTGTCTACATCTGATAGCCAAACTGCTGTCCCCTAGTTGAACATGGCAGTGACACCCTAATCTACAGAGGACGTGTCCCGGAGACAGGCTGCATTTAATAAACTAGGAAAAGAAGTGGAAGCTATTGTTCTATTTAAAAGGGTGAAAAAACGTCAAATCCATGGCCTAAATAAAATATCTTTGCAAGAAAGGAGAAATCTTTTTCTGCTTTGACCATCAGATACACAGAGAAAACGTCATCCTGTCACCTTTTACTCTATTAACAATACAGGTAGGCAACAAAGCACACAACCTGCTTTAAATTTTTTTCTCTTCAAAAGTATTCAAATTAGCCAGTCTGTCACATTATTAGACTTTTGCAAATTTAATATACTAATCCCCCGCTAAGCAAAACAACAAATACAAGTAGCACAATTCACTTTAATAAGTCTCTGAAATATTTTGCCTTTCTTTACAATAAAAATAGTGCAGTCTACTCTGTTTTCTTCAGCTATGGAAATGGTAATGTGGTCATTAGAAATTGTTATGCAGATTGCAAATTAGAAGGATATATAATACTGTATCTGTCAGCGCGGGGGGGGGGGGAGACAACAATGCATGCCCCAGTTTACTAATTAATTAGGTGTCTATGTTTTAACAAGCACATCAAAATCAGAGAAACTCACTGCAGGCACATAACAGAAAAGTCTGTGAAGCATGAATGGTTACTTCTCCGAATATATGATTATTTCAGCTGTTTTTTTCTTACATGCAATATTGCTATACGTTTTAGACGAAAAACAGAGTTACTGTGCTAATTTTCAGATTTTCAGTCAATATTATTTTTTTTATTAGCAAGTAGAAAAAAATAAATAAAGTAAATGCTGTATACAGTAGTATGTAATTTAATAGATTGGCTAGGTATATACATAGAGCGGGGGGCCAATTACGAAAATCCTGGTCCTGGCTCCTCACACCACCAACCACCATCCTATGACAATAGGGCATGGGCAGCATGTTCCACTTTCCTGCCCCTCTATTCTTATCCATTCTTTGTAAGAAAGAACAGCTCTATGACATCATAGGCCCTTTTACATAGGCAAATAATCTGGAAAACGAGCTTTCATATGAACGCGTCTTCCAGATCATTGCCCTGTGTAAACAGGGAAAACGATCATCCAATGAACGAGCAAATGCTCGTTTATTTGTTGATCTGCTTGTTTATGCGGCAATACATATTATCGTGGTATGCAGTACATCTCCCTGTGTAAACAGGGAGATGCACTGCCAACATGATGGAAATGCATTGGGACGAATGATCGAGTAATGATCGCTCGTACCCATACCTAACCAAGCAATGCTCCTTGTGAAAGGAGCAAACGAGCGACAATCAACTAGCTGCCTCATTGATCAGCGCTCGTTTTCAGGTCCCATATCGGCCCATGTAATAGGACCTTTAGGCAGATTCCCCCTACCAGGCCTGACACTACCTACTAGGAAGGGTGAAATTGAGCTTTCATCCCCACGTCTCATTTTGCCCACAGGCGCTACCTTTATAACATCTATACCATTGATATTGTATATAAATCCCTTTCAAGTGGGATGGTTTTGGCGCAAAGAAAGAAAAACCTTGACCCTCCATGATTATATTTGCTTTTAGTTACACTTTATCTTGTTGCTTGTTAAAACCATGGGCATAGACAACAGAGGGCCCATGTGCAAGAAGAGTATATGAGCCCCATGTGGAAGAAGAGTATATGAACCCCATGAGCAAGAAGAGTATATGAGCCCCATGTGCAAGAAGAGTATATGAGCCCCATGTGGAAGAGGAGTATATGAGCCCCATGTGGAAGAGGAGTATATGAGCCCCATGTGAAAGAGGAGTATATGAGCCCCATGTGGAAGAGGAGTATATGAACCCCATGTGCAAGAAGAGTATATGAGCCCCATGTGCAAGAAGAGTATATGAGCCCCATGTGGAAGAGGAGTATATGAGCCCCATGTGGAAGAGGAGTATATGAGCCCCATGTGAAAGAAGAGTATATGAGCCCCATGTGCTCCATATCTATTTAATGACAAAATGGTCTTTTTGATTAGTTCTTCACCTTATAGTTAAAATATAACGTAATATAAAAAAAACAACTTGTTAAAACCAACAGAATAAATCCCTCTGAAAAGATAAAAGAACATTATACCAAATATATTGAACTCCAAAAATATAAGTTCAGGAATAGTTCATCCTTTCATAAAGATTTCATAAAGATTGGCTGGAAAATACAGTCAAGGTCACAACAGCTGTGGGTTATCTGCCTTCGAAGTGCCTGCCAGTCACATAAATTGCTGTGCTAGCCTTCACAAGCATATATTCATGCTTTGCTTTCTCTCTGATACATATTTGTATGATGGCCACAGTTTTTCTTGTGCTAAAAGTTCCATTTATATATTCATATATAATACATTTTTTTTAAAACTTATTTTAACCTGCCCCTATTTAAAGGCAGATTCCCATGTGCTCAACATCCAAGTGGTGCCAATATTTTAAGCGGTCAGCACAAACCTTTTTCTCATACTGACCTTAGCTTTATCAGGCACGAGGGGTGATGACTTCTGACATCTATGGTTATGAATGCATCATAAGTCGAGTGCAACAGTGCTTACTATGGACCAGTCAATCAGGGAGAAAACTAATATCTTCTTCTAAAGTGGCCATTTCCAACATTCATCCTGTTACCTGAAGCTCCTGGGAAATCTGTAATGGGGGACCTCTAGCCTACATTTGCCATTCATAATATCAGTGCCCCTTGATGTGGCTGTTGGCTCCCATTAGGTACCAGGACTTGGAGATGTGACTGCTACCTCTCCACCTATAGTTATACTTCTATCCTATAACTAGACAATTGGATCAAGTTGCAGTATATTCCTGTAGATTCAACAAAGTTGCACTTCAGAATCAAATCTTCTGTGCCTTTACTGCAGGAACGCATATTGAGTTAACTTAACTCAGAAAGTTACCCTGATGCACCAAAATCATTTAGGCTGGGGCTCCATGATGACATTTGATCACCACAATTCATAATAAAATTGCGTCATTATCACGACTCTCACAATCTCAATGTTTCTTTATGTTGGAAATTCTTGCAATTGTCACTTTTTTTCCTATAGGAAAATATTTAGATTGTGCTGGAGTTATGGCAATAATGCGATTTGACCCTAACTTGAATGTAACAAGCAGAATCATACCCTACTATAGTTATATTTTCCTTAAATGAACACGTGAACCCCAAAACTGCCACAGCTGCTTCAAATTGACAAAAGAAGCATAAGCACACATGTGTTTGCCCAGTTAGGAACTTGCAGGGTTTAGTGATTGTTCTTATACGTTGGACTCGTGTGGTGTTTAAGCCCATGGTTACACCCCAAACAATAAAAAATTAGCATGGGCCTCAAAAAATAAATAAATGGAGAATGTAAACTAGCTCAAGGGGCAGAAATACCATATGTGACCTGTGCTGCTGAAGGGGCAAAAACTAGCTCAAGGGGCAGAAATACCATACCTGACCTGTAGCCTACTGCCACCTTAAAAAACTAATAGTGCTCCCTACTGACTATTATCACATGTAAGGGACTACACTCAGTCATGTCTCACAATCAGGGGCACTGATATAGGGGTGCAGAGGAAGCAGTCACTATCAGGCTCTTGTGCCTGAGGGGGCCCAAAAGCCCCATTGATACATAAAGAGACACGAGTATTATAAATGGCACATTTATGGTGAGGGCCCTGGTCCAGATTTTGCATTGGGGCCAAAAAGCACCAAGTTACGCCTCTGCTCACAATTACTGGTGGATTGGCTGACCAGTGAGGGATTTTATGGAAAGCAGGAATGTGGTGGTCTTTGGCTAACACCCCACTGGCACTAAGTAGATATTGCCTTGCAAAATGTCCAAGAGCCTTTTCACAAGACAAAAAATCTTTAGTCCTTTTCACCAATTAGTTATTGTATGAATAATCTTTTTCCACTAATAGAGGCATAGCTTGAAGCTCATGGGTCATCACATTGCTGCACTACCCACTTTTTGCCCTCGTATATACCTAAATGACCTTTGGATTGTTTGAGGCACCAGACCCTGGGTGGACTACAACCTCTGCACCCCAATGGTTACGCCACTTTCCACTACATTGGCATTTATCTTCTATTAATCTTTTCTAGAAGTGGTTAAAAAGGACAATAAGAAAGAATTTTTGTATTTTATCTGTATTTATAGAGCAACCAAAGCTCATCTTCCTTAATACATGGGGTTATGCACCACATAAATCCACCAATAAATCATGCACTTAATATACTGTTTTCAACATTTTTTAATCTATTTGTTGCTTCGGTAGCTTAAGCGTTTTCTTTGCCTTGATTGTATCACTGTGACACTTTTCTTAAATGCCCATTTTCTTTGTAAACCATTCTCAATCAAAACCTGAGGCATGTGGCCAGAGGAATTCTGCAATCACACCAAGTCAATTTTCCCAGCCAGGATGTACTGGCAGACGGAACAGCAGCTCATTTGTTCAGGTCAGTAGAGGGAGCCTGAGCAACAGCTCTTGCAAGAGAGAATAGAATATAATAATGCTTGGAAAAAAGCTAATACATTGCATTCCCCTGTACATAATGTTATATAGCGTAAGCAAATGATCAATATGTACAATGAATAATTTCCAATCCTTATTTATCTTCATGGATTTCTTAACTTCTAGAAGATTATTTTCGGAAGAGCAGTTAGATTATTGGTTACATTGAGATGCAAATAAGCCCAGCTAATATGAGAATAGACTTGTGACTAGTGTCATGTGCATGGCATTGTTATGGTATCTCCCTGGTTCTTCTCATTGTGTTATGTTGTGATCCAGCCAGTATCAAACCAGCTGAAGCCTGCATCACAGCTAATCCATAATTCTATGTTTGTAGAAAGGTAAACACAATAAATATATATTAAACATATAACAAACATCATCATTTTTTTTATAATGCACAATATTTACTGCAATTACTCCAGATTTATTTATTTTTTACATTTTCTTATACTTAAATGCTATCTATCTATCTATCTATCTATCTATCTATCTATCTATCTATCTATCTATCTATCTATCTATCTATCTATCTATCTATCTATCTCATATCTATCTATCTATCTCATATCTATCTATCTATCTATCTATCTATCTATCTATCTATCTATCTATCTATCTATCTATCTATCTATCTATCTATCTATCTATCTATCTATCTATCTATCATCTATCTATCTATCATCTATCTATCTATCTATCTATCTATCTATCTATCTATCTATCTATCTATCTATCTATCTATCTATCTATCTATCTATCTATCTATCATCTATCTATCTATCTATCTATCTATCTATCTATCTATCTATCTATCTATCTATCATCTATCTATCATCTATCTATCTATCATCTATCTATCTATCTATCTATCTATCTATCTATCTATCTATCTATCTATCTATCTATCTATCTATCTATCATCTATCTATCTATCTATCAATCTATCTATCTATCTATCTATCTATCTATCTATCTATCTATCAATCTATCAATCTATCTATCTATCTATCTATCTATCTATCTATCTATCTATCTATCTATCTATCTATCTATCTATCTATCTATCATCTATCATCTATCTATCTATCTATCTATCTATCTATCTATCTATCTATCTATCTATCTATCTATCTATCTATCTATCTATCTATCTATCTATCTATCATCTCTAGGTTCTCTATATGAAGTTTAAATTAGTCTGCCAGTCTACATCAAATAAGACCTATCGTGGACAAAACCTGTCCATACACAATAGATGTTTGTAGGCTGAACCCGAGATAGATAGATATGCGATAGATAGATGATAGATAGATAGATAGATAGATAGATAGATAGATAGATAGATAGATAGATGTCGGGTTCAGCCTACATACATCTATTGTATGTAGATGGTGACGTCCTTACTCTCCCCTAATTGCAGATGTCGGGGGAGAGAAGGGTCCGGCAAGTTGAATTTCAACATGCCAATTTTTTTTGTTCGTTCTTAGATAAGCTGCTGCCAGACGAGTCTGGCAGAGGCTTTCTCTCTGAGAACACATGCACACATGGCCGAGCCGAGCGTGCATGTGTATGGGGGAGTTGGGCGGAATAGCTGTCGGCCAAACGAGCATATGTATGGCCAGCCTCAGATAGGATGATGTGCAGTGTATGAAAGGTGATTTGTCAAACAAGGGGCTCCTTCCTTCTGTGGAATTGTGGGTGTCCAAAAATTAGGATGCCCACTGTTCAATATGTAAAGATATATATATTGGCGATATTATATACAGTAACATACTGACAAAGGAAAATGCATTTAAATGATAACATTCTGGCTGCCTGCAACTGTTATAGAAGAAGCTAATTGCATACAGATTTATCTCCATGATTTTGTGAATGAAATCAGGGGATTTGGATTTTAGTATCACAAAAATGGAGCTCCAAACCCTTTTGAAGATATATTTAGAAATTAATTTTGAACCAGTTTGATTAAATAAAAGGAAATTCTAAAACCACTAAAGATAGTGCTGGGCCCCCATACCTGCTGTACTGATGTGAAACTGCGAAACATCCAGCGAAAGGGGATCCTGAGGATGTAAACAGCTTATCGACGAACGGAGTACATGGAGGTTATCAAGAAACTTTCTTATGAACAGGCGGTGTACAGTCAAGCAAATTGCAGCTCCCCAAATTGCAACTAATGTGTCCGAATATAAAACTCATTGTTCCTTAGCATGGATGGGCTATAACAGCAGATGACCAGTTCAAGTTTTATTGATGTCTAAGGGAAACAGAAAAGGAAGAAAAGGCAAAAGAGTGGAAAAATGTAATCACTGAGTATTGGAAAAACATTGTCTGGTCAGATAAATCCAGAATCTTGTTGCTCCATGCCTACTGGAGGGTTAGAATTCGGTGTAAGCAGCATGAATTAATGAACCCTTCCTGTCAGGTGTCAACAGTTCAGGCTGGTGGAGGGGGAGCAATGATGTGGGGAATGTTTTCTTGGCACACCCTGGGTCTGATACCTATGGACGAACGTTTGAACAGTAGAGCTTACCCAAGCACTGTGGCCGACCAAGTTCATCCCTTCATGTCAGCTATTTACCCTATGGTAGAAAGACACTTTAGGGACAACTATGAGAAGCTATCCTGTCCGCATAGACCTATATTCCTGCAGAACAATTTCATCACCTAGTGGAATCTATGTCACGACGTATTGCTGCGGTTCTGAAGGCCAAAGCAGGTTCAACGCGCTATTAGATGGGTGTCTCTAATAAAGAGGCAATTCAGTGAATATGTGTTATAGATAGATAGATAGATAGATAGATAGATAGATAGATAGATAGATAGATAGATAGATAGATAGATAGATAGATAGATAGATAGATAGATAGATAGATAGATAGATAGATAGATATGCGATAGATAGATAGATATGCGATAGATAGATAGATAGATAGATAGATAGATAGATAGATAGATAGATAGATAGATAGATAGATAGATAGATAGATAGATAGATAGATAGATAGATAGATAGAAAGAAAAAAAGTCACCTTATGAGTGATGCAACAATGGATCATGTCAAATATGATCACACTAATAGATCTGTCCTAGGATGGTTTTACCATTTTATACATGGGAGACCTTATGCCCTTGAAGAAAAAACATGACCTCCAGGGGACAATGAAGCTTTCTATCAATGAAATACATGGCTATTTTATTTGATCACAGTCTTGTTAGTAATATGACCAGTATCAGATGATAGAGATCGAACATGTTGTTTCCTTGCACTATGGTTCGGTAGATGAGCTTAGACAGTTTTCTCCTAGCTTTTAAGCTGATTAAGCAGGATTTCATTCCTGCAATGTGATGTGAAAGGCAGCATGGTTTTCCCTAGTCCTATAAGCAAGTAATATGATTAGCAGCGGAACGCTCACATTTATTACACCACATCAGAAGAACAGTATGCCGAGTACAAGACATCATAAATCTATTGATAGCATCTTATATCTTTACTTCTTGTATCCTTTTCTGTCTGTGGGAGATTTTATATTATTTTTATATATAACGGCCTTGCTTGATTTGCTCATTAAAATAGGTTAGTGTCTAAATGTCAATCCCATCAAATTAGAGAGGCAGCATATGTTTCATTACACAATATGATTCAAGGTGTATGTAATCTCTCCATAAGTAAACAGCTGTGCTGACAGTTCAGATATATATTTACACACTAGTACGGATAGAAGGGGGGTAGAGAAATCTCGCTGTTTTAGCAGTGACCTGAATTCAATGGTAAACTCATTTACTTGTTAGCGGATAAGGATTGGAATATTCACACATTATATTTACTTCTATTAGAGGAAATTTATATTCTTATTCTTGGGGTTCATTATTATTGCAGTAACAATAAATGGTATAATGTTGATAATGTGCATTTGTGTTCTAATGTATTATTCGCACTTATCTACGTGGTTAGGAGTAGGTGGAATATTTCATAACAAGCACCAAACAATACATATTCAGCGACCACAGTAACCCAATATAATTCTCTAGAACACATAGTGGCTGCATAAACTGGAGCACTGAGGTGTAACTTAAAGCTCCTGGGCCCTAAGGCAAAATCAAAAATAGGGTCCCTCATCTACATTGTGCCATTTCTAATACTAGTGTCTTCTTATGTGGTAGAATAACCCTTTAAGTTTTTTTTAAATCATATATCATTTAGAGACAAGTATTATTTTTAACCAGATTGACTAAAAAAGAGATTAAAAAATCGTGTTGAAAGATTTGTCCAAATTGTGTAAGACAAATTTCACATGGTTTACTATTTGAAAGTTATTATGAAGAAATTACAGATGAAGAAGCAATTGGGAGCAGCTCCTATTCCTATTGTGTACAATTATTTTGACTGCCAGTTGAAGAACTAGAGTATTCAAGGATTTCCAGCATGAACTAGATAAAGGATGAATAGCGAGAGCCACATACGAGGAACCACTTGTGTAGGTGTTGAGCCACCAAGGACACCAAATCCTTGATCTGACGCATGTTCAAAAATATCCCGCTGCTCCGGTTAATATTCAGCAGATCTATTTTTAGGTGAGAATTTTCCCAGAGTGGAGGAAGATCTATTGTGCTCATCTTATCCTTGTCTATTCCGGATAATTAACTGGACCTGTAGTTCTTAGTAATTCACAAATCTTTTTATAGATAAACTCTGCCAAATACGACTTTCCATAAACATTCCTAGCGCCCAGAACTTATGATAAACTTGTGTTAAAATGATGCTCTTCTTTTTATTTATCCCGGATGTACACAAAATGTCAACTCTAAAGACGGCTCTGAATTCTTCAAGAATTCTGTTTTTACTCAGTATGATTCATTTGTCCAGATGAATGAATCAGTACAGACTGTATGTATGCATCTATCTATCTATCTATCTATCTATCTATCTATCTATCTATCTATCTATCTATCTATCTATCTATCATCTATCTATCTATCTATCTATCTATCTATCTCTCTCTCTCTCTCTCTCTCTCTCTCTCTCTCTCTCTATCTATCTATCTCTCTCTCTCTCTCTCTCTCTCTCTCTCTCTCTCTCTCTCTCTCTCTCTCTCTCTCTCTCTCTCTCTCTCTCTCTCTCTCTCTCTCTCTCTCTCTATCTATCTATCTATCTATCTCTCTCTCTCTCTCTCTCTCTCTCTCTATCTATCTATCTATCTATCTATCTATCTATCTATCTATCTATCTATCTATCTATCTATATCTCTCTCTATCTATCTATCTATCTATCTATCTATCTATCTATCTATCTATCTATCTATCTATCTATCTATCTATCTATCTATCTATCTATCTATCTATCTCTAGCTTCAGCACATTGGCCTGTGTTGGCACGGATGAAGGCATCATTTAATGAATAAACAATTTTATTTTTTTTAAAAAGGATCATGGTTTAAAAAAATATTTATTAATAGTCTAGTTTCCATTGTAAGATGATAAAGTGAAATACAGATGTAGCATTCTTTAACGTGACATTTAACTTGTTAGGCCTCATTTACATCTGTCAATGTTTCCGTTGTTTTACTCCGTCAGATAAGCAACACAACGGCAGTACCAGAAGTGCCGGATCCGTTGCATGACGGGCATCCTTAGCACCCAATGGAACCCATTGACTCTAATGAGTTCCGTCGGGTTTCCGTCAAAGTATCCATTGTTTTACCAGATATAATAGCGCAGCTGGATCAGTGGCGGAGGCCCCTAACACATTCTCCAATGCAGATGTGAACGAGGCCTAAAATACACTTTGGCACAATATCTTTTATTAGGGTCAAGTTAAAGATTGCTACATCTGTAGATGTCATTATATATTTGTCACATTTAATGTTTTTCTCTAAAAAAAATGTAAACACATAAATCACATTATAGTTTATTCTAACCAAGACTTGAGACCCTTCCCTGCTGTGAGTCTTGCATCCTTGGCAAGGAAAAAGTTAAAAAGGACCTGTCACCTCTCCTGACATGTCTGGTAAAAATTGTATTTCTCATAGAGCAATTCTCGAGCAACTTCTCTTAGAACTCTTGTGACCTTCCTCTGTTATTCCTCCTTGAAATGTACAAATAAATTTAGACCTGGCCATTACTATTAAGCTTTTTAAGGGTAGGGCAGGGACTCCTAGCGTCGTACATAAGTATGATGCTAGGAGCCCGGCTCCCTGCAGTGTGTTCGGTCCGGTACTTGCGGCCGAAATACGTCCGTCAATTACGGACGTAATGATCTCGTGTGAACATACCCTAATAGTGTGTCTGACTGGGTTAGTACCGATTGTTCAGTGTCAGAACAGTGTCAGAGTGTATAGGAATAGGCCCCATTCATAAGGGGAATGTTAACACTCAGTTGTCTATTTTTTTTAAAATATACATTTCCAGGAAGAATTGCAGAGGAATTTATTAATGCAGGACTCTAAAAAAAACAAACAAAAAAACATGCTCCAGAATTGTAATTTAATGGAAAATACAAGTATTTACTACAAGAGACATGTCAGGATAGCTAATAGAAAATCAAGTGGTTGGTTGTTTCCATAACTCCTATAGAAATCAATGGAGAGAGATGCTGGATGCTAGTAAGGTGGCCAACTTTTTCTGACAAAGGATTATGGGTTGGACAAAATGATGGTAGTTGGCCCTAATGTCAGAAAGGTGTTGTTCATTGATAAATCTGTCACATTGCATTTCGTTGAGGTTTATTAGATCTTTTTGTCCCCTGTGACATTATTTCCCAAACACAGTCGTAGTATTTGTTGAGATATTTTCTGTACACGTCTTCAAATTTAAGAAAAACGACACCAATAACTGCAGCTGCCTGTGTGATTTGGGTTGCAGTTTTTAAGACGTGTATAAAAGAGACTTAAATAAGCATTTTTATAAAACATATGGATCCAATACTGACTACACAAGACCAACTCGACATACATGAACCCCAGAGCTGTACTGTAGGTTTATAATGTGTGGACATCAACAAGATTAGATGAAATGTTAGCGTTTTACTAGATATTGCATACAGTTGTGTGGTAGTAGGTTATTGTTTTATATCACTGAGATCCTAAATTAAATTGTTCTTTGTCCTAACAAGATAATAAAGCTCCAACAAGCATAACATTATCAATCATTTTTTAGCTTTGAAATAAAAAATTTTTAGGCAAACTGCATGTTCTTACTTCAACATTTTAATGCACCATTTGTTTTTGTTTGTTGCCTTTCTTGACAATTAGCTGATAAATATGTTAGTTGGAGAACTCTCACTTACATGTAAGCCCCTTTGGAAGAGCAAAATCAACAAATACTTTTAATATGTTTGGTCGCATTTCTGTGACTTGAAGTGGCTATGTAAACCAATAAAACTATTTCTATATTCATCCCGGCTCCTCGCTTTACACCTTGGTCCTTATTATTTTAGGAGCCGTGGTATCAAAATATCATTCAGCAGGAAAAATTTGATTCCTTCGTCTCATCCATGAAGAAAAGTATCTTATGTAAATCACGGGTCTAATCCTTCTCTTTCCTATGAGAACAGATACCGTTATTTTCCAATGTGTTTAGCCCTTCCAATAGGCTGGAACAGACTATAGTTCTTCATAACTGTCTTGAATATTGGCTCAAATGTCTCATCTGGAAAAAGGGCTGCACCATATCTGGCCAGCACTTCATGATAATGTACTGACCGTATTCTATATTGCATGTATAAGAGATGCAACCTAAAAAGCACCTGTTACCTATACTAACCTGTCAATTTTAGTAAATATTTCTATTCACCACAAAAATAATTCTGAAACATATTCTATTAGAATTCTGCATTGTGCCGTTCCTCTGTTATTCCTCCTAGAAAGTTATCAATAAATTGACAACTGGGTGTCACTATTCCCCTTGTTAAAGGGGTGTGTCCCTACACTAAGATAGGCCCAAAAACTCTCTAAAACACACAATCAATTTGGAGTACACCATTTACTCTATTTTTGAGGTTAATTTCTTTAAAAAATGTTGGTGCATTTTGCTTAGTAAATCTCCCTCTCTAGCCGAGGTACCAGAGTCAAACATACTATAAAAGAAACAGGGGGAGGAAACCTCCAGCTCACCAGTCCTGCGTCCGACACTCCAACTTCGCCCGGATCTCCGCGACGGTCCACGGTAGATAACAAGGGAAAAAACAAAGAGAGTCGATCCAGCGCTGTTGTTGTGTTTTAAAAAGGAATCAGAGTTCCCATTTTTATTGTATTGAAATGATAAAAACAGAACAAACAAACGGACACAGTAGCGAGGCAGTTTAGGGTAGGTAGTATTGGAGCCAACGCGTGTTCTTAGTCATGGCTATTATTCAAACATACTATAGTTAGAAGGGGCCCACCCGGCCAGTAGCTAATGGAGCCACTGTAACCTTAAAAGCTGTTTCCTACTGTCTATTAGATTGCATGTAACTGGAACCCTGTGCAAGGAACTCCATGACGTACAATTACAGTTGGATTGAATTGATAGACTTAAAGGACATGTGTTGCCAGCAAAACATGTTTGTTTTTTTTTAGTTAAACAGTTAGTGTGTAGGTGATTAAACATTGTTCTAATTTTTTTTTTTTTCACGAGTCATGAAATATTATAAATTGGATTCAATTTATAATATTTCCCAGCACTGGTCACTAGATGGAGCCATTCCCAAAATTTCAGCATTGCATGTGGTAAAGCAGCCACATTGCTTTATGCTGCAAAATTGGGTAAAAATGCCTCGCTCTAGTGAGCTCTCAGAATACCCCCCTCCTTTATCCTGGCTAGTGGCGGGAGAAACTAGGGGTTTGAACGGTCTAACCTCCTACACTGTGTGTCGCCATTTTTTGAGCTAACACACAGTGTAGAAGGTTAACATACAGTAGTAAACACACTGAAACACGAACATACATAGAAATAACTTACCTGCTCCAGTCGCCGCCGCTCCCTCCGGTCCATCCGCTCCGTCTGCTGCCGCTGCTCCATGTGCACAAGTCCGGAAGCCGCGACCGGAAGTAGTAATCTTACTGTCCGGCCGCGACTTCCGGTCCACAGGAAAATGGCGCCGGACGGCGCGCATTTCAAATTGAACTGTGTGGGAGCGGCGCATGCGCCCCGTTCCCACACAGCGGCGTACACGATAGTGGATGGAACGGGCCCCGTTCGCAGTCCCTATGGGACTGGAGCTGCCGTATTCCATGTCTGTATGTGTCGTTAATCGACACATACAGAAATGGAAAAAAAAATGGCAGCCCCCATAGGGAAGAAAAAGTGTAAAAATAAAAAAAAGTAACACACAAACACACAAATTAATCCAAACGTTTTTAATAAAGCACTAACATCTTTAACATATAAAAAAATTTTTTGGGGTGACACTGTTCCTTTAAAGGGGTTGTCCCAAGATGAAATGTTATCCCCTAAACATAGGACCCCCACCAATCACGAGAACGGGGGCCCCGTTTCTATTAATGAATGGAGCGGCAGGTCGCGTATGTGCACTGCCGCTTCATTTACTGTCTATGGGACTGCCGGAGATAGATAAGTACAGTCAGGGCTGGCCTTAGGATAGATGGCGCTCCTTGCAAAATTATCTTTCTGCTCCCCACCTCCATCATCAAAAAAATGTCCCATAAAGAAGTATAATGCCCCCCACAGTATAATGCCGTATATAGTGCCCCCACGCAATATAATGCACCTTTAGTGCCCCCATACAGTATAACAATATTAATTAATAATATATTATAACGCTTCAAGGATACATATTTTGTCCTCTAATTGTGCCCACACAGTATTATGCTGCCTAAGTGCCACACTGTACGGCCCCTATACAGTATAATGTCCGCTTAGTGGCCTCCACACAGTATAATGCCACTCTCCCCTGGCTGCCACACACAGCCCCCCTTGTAGATAGTGCCCCCTGTAGATTGTGCAATACAAACTCCCTGTAGACAGTGCCATAATCCACCACCTCCTCCTTATAGACAGCGCCGTACAGCACCCCACCTCCCCCTTGTAGACAGTGCCCTCAAATATTTTACTCATTTAGACCCCATTCCAACAACAAACTGTGCTGCTCCATAACGCCGATGACGGGATCCTTGCGTGATACTATAGTCTAGTACAAAGTTTCCCAACCATCACATTAAAATGACCATCAGCCCCCCCCACTCACAGTAAAACTACCATCAGCCCCCACTCACAGTATAATGACCATCAGCCTGCCGCTCACAGTAAAATTACAATAAACCCCCCAACTCACAGTAAAATGAATATCAGCCAACCACTCTCACTAAAATGACCATCAGCCCGCCACTCTCACTAAAATGACCATCAGCCCGCCACTCACAGATGCCCCCTGTAGATAGGTCCACACAACCCCCTGGTATGTAGTGCCACACAGCCCCCTGTAGGTAGTGTCACTTAGCCTCCTGGTAGGTAGTGCCACACAGCCCCCTTGTAGGTAGTTCCACACAGCCCCCTTGTAGGTAGTGCCACACAGCCCTCTCCCTGTAGATAGCCCCACCGTAGCTTCCTGAAGGAGCAGAATCCCCCTGTGGCCAGGGATTCTGCTACTGGACGGAGCGCTTGATGTCTCTGTCCATATATGGACAGTGAAATCATGGGCAACTCCTGAAGTAGAATCCCCGTCCACAGCATTGCCAACGGTGGGACCGTGGATTCCACTCCAAGAGAGCCCCTGACATCACTGTCCATTTATGGACAGTGACTTCAGGGGCTTCTCCTGGAGTGGAATCCCCGGTCACAGCGTTGGGGATTCCACTCCAGGAGAAGCCCCTGACGTCTCTGTCCATTTATGGACAGTGACGTCAGGGGCTTCTCCTGGAGTGGAATCACCGGTCACAGCGTCGGCAATTCTGTGGACGGGGATTCCGCTTCAGTAGTTGCACCTGATGTCACTGTCCATATATGGACAGAGACATCAAGCGCTACATCCAGGAGCGGAATCCCCGGCCACACGAGGATTCCGCTCCTTCAGGGAGCTACAGTGGCGCTAGTAGATAGCAGAGCAGGTAGATTCCTTCCTGCTCTGCTATAGTTTTCAATAGTATTTGCGTCCTAAGGACGCAGATACTATTGAATGTGGTGTCGCTACCGCTGTAGCAGTCACAGCGGCTGCTAGCCGCGTAGACGGGAGGAACGGGCCTCTTCATGTCCGGTGACGCCGCTAGCAGCTGCTATGGCTGCTACAGCGTTAGCAACGCCATTGAGAGAAGAAGTGCCCGGGCAGAAAGGCAGCTGCTGAGTCGCCGGGCCCGGGTGCTTCTGAAACACAAGCTGGGGAAGGGAGCCAGCACATCAACCCCTTCCACCTACTGGAGTGATGTGCCCTGTGCAATGGCACAGGTCGCACACCCCTAAGGCCAGCCCTGAGTACAGTACTCAGCTATCTCTGGCAGTGCCATAATGAATGAATGGTCCCAGAGATCGGATCCCCACCGATCAGCATGTTATCACCTATCCTGTGGTTAGGGGGTAACATTTAATCTTGGCACAACCCCTTTAAGGGGGTGCTCTATGGTGAGTGACTTAAGAGCATTATACATTCTTGCATGGGGCCCTCTACTTTCTCAGGTCAGAGGGAGGTGCAGTAATAGCTGTTGCACCCTGGCTCGGCGCCTGGGTTGACCCAAAGGCCCCTTTGCCACATAAGACAACAGTATCATAAATGTACATATTATGAAGGGTCCTGTTACTAATTTTACCCTGGGGCGATGGAGCTTTAAACTACTCCTCTGGAAAAGTCATGTATTTTGCTGCCATTCAACAATAACATTTTAGTTTAATAAGACTGCAATGGTGAAAATTATTATTGCACTTTCAATTATATGAAGAAGTTCCTTATGTCAACTGTTTGTTTATTACTGGACAGTGCTCATAATATATATTATATGGTCTAACCATCAAATCTTCATTGCATCATTATCAGCATATAATGAGATGGTGACAATCTTTATTTCATGAGTAAACAAAACATACAAGTCTTGTTTGCTTTACATTAAAGGATAGAACTTTACCTTTTAGCTTTGAACTTTCTTCAACTTCTAAAGCTAAAAAAAAATGGTGCGTGAAATTATATCCTATGCCTTCTAATGAAAGACCTAATTGACCCATAACTACAAATCCATGACCAAGCTTTTATTTTGGGGTTTAGAAAGCTATTTGTGAAATTGAGACTGAGTTCAATTATTTCTAAACAGAGTAGAAAGAAAAGTCAGGTAATTAAGAATGCCTTGGTACATTTATATGTGCACCCACTAATACGTCTAATGTGTTATATTAGACAAAGTAGTAGTCACACAATTAGGATAGTTTAAGTAGAAATCGCATAGAAAATTATCGACGTTAACACTTCAGGAACAGAGGTGATAATCACAACAATCAGGCACATTTTTTTATTCTTTCTAACGCATGAATCTTATGCCTCAGAAAAAATGTAGATCCATCCTTGTTCATTGCTGAAAATTATAGATAATATTCCAAAAAAATAAGTAATGCAAGATAATTTAAAAAAGAATAATAAAAAATATACAGCAGTAGGCAGACTACTGATGTCTAAAGTGTTTGTATGTTTAAAGTGAGCTTTTAAAAGTCAAAAATTTAATTAAAGGGGTTTTCCAGTCCCATAAAATTGATGGCCTATTCTCAGGATAGGCCATTAATATGTTATCAATAGGGGTCCGACGAGTGTTGCTTCCCCTTCATTTTTACTGCACACACTGTGTATCACCGACACACCTGTAGTGGCAGTTCACGTATTAAAGCCTTCTCCCATTTACTTCAATGTTAAAAAAAATAGCCCCAGCATGCAATAACAGACCACAGATTTTATGACATGCTGAGAATTGTAGTTCACAACAGCTGGGAAGTCACATATTTGGGTGGACTTTATGGGTCCACCCAAATATAAATGCAAATGCAGACCAAATGCAGACCATAAAGTCCACCCATAATATAAAATCCAACTGCTCCATCCAGTCATTGGTAGTCAGGAAAGCTGACAAGAAGGAGGGGGAGGAGGAACTGTATATACAAATGCAGACATTTGACAATGAGACCAACATATTAGCCTCATTAAAAGTAACATGGCTGACAGGAAGTAAGTAGCTTATGTTTTCTTAGAAACTGAAGGCAGAGATGATTGGTGCAAAAATGTTGGGCTTACAAGATAATGACTGTACTTATTATACATAAGGATTCAGGAGCACAGTCAAGTTTTCATCTCTTGGCTGGAGGTACTGTATGCTATAATGATACTTAGAATTGTAAACTACACTAAGCCAAACATGTTAGCCCCATGTTTATTTCACAAATCAGATATTGTTTATATAATTTATTATTTAAAGAGGCTCTGTCACCAGATTTTGCAACCCCTATCTGCTATTGCAGCAGATAGGCGCTGCAATGTAGATTACAGTAACGTTTTTATTTTTTAAAAACGAGCATTTTTGGCCAAGTTATGACCATTTTTGTATTTATGCAAATGAGGCTTGCAAAAGTCCAAGTGGGCGTGTTTAAAGTAAAAGTCCAAGTGGGCGTGTATTATGTGCGTACATCGGGGCGTTTTTACTACTTTTACTAGCTGGGCGTTCTGACGAGAAGTATCATCCACTTCTCTTCACAACGCCAAGCTTCTGGCAGTGCAGACACAGCCGTGTTCTCGAGAGATCACGCTGTGACGTCACTCACAGGTCCTGCATCGTGTCGAACGAGCGAGGACACATCGGCACCAGAGGCTACAGTTGATTCTGCAGCAGCATCGGCGTTTGCAGGTAAGTCGATGTAGCTACTTACCTGCAAACGCTGATGCTGCTGCAGAATCAACTGTAGCCTCTGGTGCCGATGTGGCCGACACGATGCAGGACCTGGGGCAGGAAGTGAGTGACGTCACAGCGTGATCTCTCGAGAACACACTGTGTGTCTGCACTGCCAGAAGCTGGGCGTTGTGAAGAGAAGTGGATGATACTTCTCGTCAGAACGCCCAGCTAGTAAAAGTAGTAAAAACGCCCCCGATGTACGCACATAATACACGCTCAGTTGGACTTTTACTTTAAACACGCCCACTTGGACTTTTGCAAGCCTCATTTGCATAAATACAAAAATGGTCATAACTTGGGCAAAAATGCTAGTTTTTTTAAAATAAAAACGTTACTCTTATCTACATTGCAGCGCCGATCTGCTGCAATAGCAGATAGGGGTTGCAAAATCTGGTGACAGAGCCTCTTTAAAGTGAATCTTCGTCTTTTTTCATCATATTATATTTAGGTCAAAACTTCCGTGGTGATTAATTCCTTAATATGTCTTTATAGTAGTTGGAGCTCTGTTTTTCTGATACGGAGCTCCAGATCCCCTACATAGACATGGATTTAAAAGATAACATTCTGGCTGCCTTCAGTCACCACTAGAGGGAGCATGAGTTCAATGTATAAAAATATGCATTAAGCTTCCATGCTCCCTCTAGTGGCAGCAGCAGGTAGTCCGCAAGTTATGCTTTAAAGGCTATTTACACCTTTGTAAGCATTTTTTTAATTATTAAATGAGTGCATTTTGTTTTTTTTAAAACCAACTTTTAAACTCTCTTTGATTAAAAAAATGTTTTACTTTTTAAGATACAGCTTCTATGCATCCTGTATACATAGCATCTCTATCGTTCTGTCTCAGCCGATACAATCAGTTCAGCTGCACAGACGGCTTGGCTGAAAGTGGGTCCTGCGTAAATGTCTTTTTTGTTTTAAACCTACTTTCACATTTTTTCTTACATTTCTTCAAATTTTCTTAAAAAATGTTTTACTTTTTAAGATGTATTCTGTACACATAGAAGCTGTATTGTTCTGTCTCAGCCGATTTTGTCGGTTCAGCTGAACTAATCTCTGAATCTAACATCTCTGACACAGGATCCAGCTAATATAAATCAAATCTAAGTTATGAACTTAGATGTGATCGACATTAGCTGGATCCTGTGTTTTAGAGATATACACGACCTGCTCTCAGCTGAGCCGTCAGTTCAGCCGGACTGATGGAATTGGCTAAGACGGAACAATACAGCTTCTATGTACACAGGATATATAGAAGCTATATCTTAAAAAGTAAAAAAAAATTATAATAAAAGGGAATTTGAAAGTTGGTTAAAAACATAAAATACATGCATTCAATAAAAATTACATCTGCTTACAAAAGCGTACATAGCCTTTAAATGTATGAGTTTGCAGGGTATTTGGAGCTCTGTATCAGAAAAACAAACTATAAAGATATATTAAGAAATTATGCAGTGCAGAAATTTGAACCAACTTAGATAAAGAAGACACAAAATAGTATTCAAGGGTGGAAATTCACTTTTAGGGTTGAAAATAAAACTCATCTTGGATTTGTAAGAACATCTACAAGGTTTTATATGGATAATGAAGTATTGCCAGTTCCTGTTAAATTGCCTTCTTGGTCCTTAGAGGTATCTTGTGATGTGAGAGCAAAATTAGCAATACAAAATTGTGAGTGGGAATTTCCGTATAGATTTTATTGTTGTAAAATACCATCAACATTCTTTGATTTTTCAGTTTCTTGCTGCGATGTTTGCCAGACTTATTGGAATATTGAAATAATTTGTGGGGTGAAAATGTAAAGCAGAAACACTTCGAGAGGCATAAGTGTTCAGGGAGGCCACTCACTAAACAGTTTCACCAAATCTTTAATGACATTTCTATGGCTTGGTGCTTTACAGTATACTGCATGTGCCTTATGTGTGCAGAACTTTAACAGCACTCCAAATGGTCAAAAATAGAATTGCAAATAAACAACATGTCACATTCAAAGGTTTACAGTGAATAGGGTCAGTAGGGTGTTGTTGCTATCCATCGTTCAATGAATCAGGCACTGTATCTTGGCTTCCGTTATAAATGGGAGACACAAAGCAGATGTAAACAGAACTTCATATCTATCGATTGATCTATCTATCTATCTATCTATCTATCTATCTATCTATCTATCTATCTATCTATCTATCTATCTAATTTAAGCATGTCCTGGCTAGGATGAAGTGCTATGGAACATTCATGGTTGATCTTCTTATACCTAGATGAATTGAAGGTTATGGGATCACAGAGTATGATTATACATTATGTTGTCTGCAAATTCTATGCAATTCATTTATTTTGCATTGATTTTGCTTTCCCTTTTCTCTGTGTATATGGTTTCTGTGTGCTGTTATCTTGGAAATAGTAGTTAAACAATTGCAAACTCTTGCTTTTATGAGTTGGAATAACAATTTCATCGATTTTGTGGTCGGGAAATCCTCTTTATCTACAGTTTTCAATAATGATGTGATTATTATGTGTGCTTTGTAGAGTTTATGGAGCTGATTTATTTTACACTGCATTTATATGAGACTTAAATACTTTTTTTTTATAATTACAGTTAAAAACTGTTTTTCCACCTTGGATGTTTAGCAGAATGCAAGAAAACACACTCTCTATTACTAATGATTCATTTCTAAACACTGTTAGATTTATTAAAAAGAAGCAAACCTTAACTCTCCCAACATTTTATAGATAAAATGTAAAAAATAACATAAACATTAACATTTTGAAAATGACTCCTTTCCATATGTCAAATGTTTGGGGTAAGGTGCCAAGTGAGGGGATTTGTATAAACTGCTGAATGTTTTGAACTTCCAATAAAACCATATGTTCTTATGGACAATATCTGCCTGTGGGGTGAAGATTTCATAGATGCGTATGCACAAATAATGTGTAACTTTACACTGCCTCTTTCTACAGTCCCTGATATCAGGGACTAAAGGTAGTTTTATACATGTATATATTCACCTGGGTTTTCCCCCTTCAAATGAATGCCGATGACAATACAGTTTGTCGATCGGCAATTGTTTGCTCGGAGCAATAATCGTTAGTATGGGGATGAACAATCGTTACTATGATCGTTTGACCCCATACATTTGCATTTTGTCTGCAGAACATCTCTAGTTTACACATAGAAATGTGCTGCCGACTAGCGACCATTTTTATGGACTTTAAAAGATCTGATCAGCTGATGAACGAGCATTTGCTCATTCATCGGTTAATCGCTGCCCTGTTTACACAGGACAATGATGGGGATTATTGACCTGTGTAAAAGGGTCTTAAAGGGGTTGTGCAGTATTAGAAAAACATTGCTGCTTTTTTCCTGAAACAGCGCCACACCTGTCCATGGGTTGTGTCAGGTATTGCTGCTCAGCTACATGGAAGACAATGAGGTTGAGCTGCAATATCACATACAACCTGTGGACAATTGTGGCGCTGTTTTTGAAAGAAAGTAGCAATATTTTTATAATCCTGCACAACTCCTTAAAACTATAATAAAATTAGAGCTGCTCAGAAAATTCCTTTATAGTTGTTTTTGTTATTTCATTATTGATAATCTAGTCTTAGTAAGTGCCAAGTCACATTCAATGTTTACACAGACATAACAACTCATCTCTATGGGCGACTGTTCCTCGTACTGCAGCTCAGTCCCATCCAAGTGTATAGGACTTGGACCAGGCATAGTCACGCATATAAAATAGCTGCTAATCCTGTGTACACAATGAAGGGGACGCGGTGTCATTGTGAAGACCGGCGGGGTTCCAGGGGTTGGACTCCCACCAATAAAATATTGGTGGCCTATATAAAATATTACCCATCAATTTGTAAGTCCCTGAAAACCCCTTTAATGTTTTTCACTGGTCCCTTAGTATTTGATTGACAGGAACTCCTAGGTCTGGACATTTTTAGATTTTAATCACCTTTCATTATGATTTCATCACTGTATATTGGTTTACAGCTTCCAGAATGCAATTTATACAACTCAATATTACACAAGGAAATAGATTATCTAAGACCATGTGAATGTAAACATTAATTGCAATGTACCAAGGATAGATAAGAGCCCCTTTTCTCTCCTATTTTCCCTAGCACAGCAGAAAACCTTCCATGCGACACTGACTAGAAGATTACAAATGTCTCTAGATCCTTTCTTTTTCCTTTTTAACTTTCAGAGGAGAACAACATTTTTCAAATCCCTAAGGATAAGAGTTCATAAACCTTCGTGCCCTTAAATGCTTTTAGACTTTAACTGTCTATCTGACAAATACATATTGACAAAGTGTATGTAATACGGAGACAGTAGACAGGCGTTGCGGAATACTCCAGTGCTTGCATGTCAACTATCTCTCTTATGAAAAATAAAAATAGGACAGGAGATTACCGATAGAACATAATTTGGCCATGTTGTTACGTTCAATCTTAAAACAATGTATCAATGTTAAATAATGTTCTTGCTATTTTTTCCCCAACATGATTCCTCTCGAGCCATTTTGACACATGCGTTGAGCAGAAATGGGCAACACGTTTATACGACATATTAACAGTGTGCTTACCAAGTTTTATATCAATGCAGTCTGTTATCCTTCTGCCATCTGCATAAACAATCTGAAGAACATTTCTTTTACCAGCCCAGAAAACCAGTCATCAATAAATGCGTTCATAAAATGAAGCAATTATGTAATATTTGGATCTAAATATAACATAATCCATACATGCTGATGATATTTGATTCTGCTCAACTGGGGATGCCCTGGAGTTGAAAAAAATACAAAGAAGAGCAACTAAACTAATACGTTTAAGCTCAATGACCGTTGTGTATAGAATAGTGGCAGCGGCAGCACCGCTGCCTCTATTGGTCCCGGTGATCATATGACTGGTCACATGATTGCCGGGATGCCATTAGTGGCAGGCTGCTGCTGGGTCTAACGAGATCCAGCACAGCCCTATTAGTGACAATAGTCACTAGAAGGGCTTGTCCACATGTAGCGGTATTGCTACGTTTTTTCCATCCGGAATTGCGGACTGAAAAAATGCAGCAGAATACAGTAACAGCAAAGTGGATGAGACTGATCAAATCTCATCCACACACTGAGTAAATACTGAGTGGAAAAAACGCTCAGAAATGGACCTGCGGTGCAGAATTTTATTCTGCAGCGTGTCAATTGTATTTGTGGAATCGTTACATATTTGCTGCAGGTTTTTCCCATTGAATTCAATGGGAAGGTAAACCCACAACAAATAGCAATTGTTGTGTTTTTTGCAGCGGGTTCGCAGCGATTCTGCCGCAACAGCTGCAACTCTGAATAAAACAAAAACACTATACTATATATATATATATATATATATATATATATATATATATATATATATATATATATATATATATATATATATATATATAAATACTATACACTATATATACTCATCAAGGAGTCTGTGTTTCTTCCTCCAAACCAGCCTCCTGGTATGACGCTTCATCCCTTGTGACCGCCGCTGCAGCCAATCACAGGCTGTAGCGGAGGTCACATGGATGAAACGTCATCCCAGGAGGCCGGCCTGGATGACATCAGGAGGCCGGCCTCTGATTGGCTGCAGCGGTCTCCTGGGATAAAATGTCATCCCAGGAGGCCGGCCTGCTAGCAGTTTAATGCAGTTAATGCAGCAGTTTTCCGCAGTGGACATTCCAGGCGAAAAAGTGCACCACAATTTGGTGCGCTTTTTCACCCGAAATTCCCTGCAGTGCACAAGGCAGATACGCTGCATGCTTTTACGCAGCGTATCCGCCCCGTGTAAACATGGCTTAAGAGGGCTAATTTGCCCTCTAAATGAGGCTGCTTTGCAGCCCCAGTTACAGTGGAAAGATAAGGTGTAAAAGAAGAAAAAATAAAGTCTCAAAAGGCCTTTTCTGACCTTTGAGATTTCACCATAATAATAAAAACAAAATAATTAATACCCATAAAATACCCACCCAAAATAAATGTTCCCCCCCTCCAATCATTGTCGTAACACTAGTCCTGACCAAATTACCCTTAGACATGTAATATATCAAAATTGACGGTAGACAATGACGATCACAAATAAAAGGTCTATTTTAGGGTAACACTATATTGTTACTAGAAAAAAATTAGCTGAAAAGCAAAAAAGCATATTTTTTTTACTATTATTTTCCAATTTTAAGAAATTTTAAGAAATTCTAAAATAGCAAAAAGGATGTGTATAAAAATTATAAAAAAAGAAACCTACATTGTCTGCAAAAAACATTGCACTAATCACGTCGCTAACACAACAAATAAAAAAGTTATAGTTGTTTAACTAACGTGTGCTAAAAATGGCTAAACGGTGCCTGGCCCTAAAGGCTCAAAATAGCCCAGACCTGAACCAGTTAAAAAAAGGCTTAGATAATATACTAGAACAAAAAAATATCAGCTCCTATATCAGTGTATAGCATTCTTGTTGAAATGTTGATCCAGTCGGATTAAACCTTACTCTGGATCAATAGGGGTAAAACAAAGTTCTATAATTTCTCCTATCCCTTGGTTGAACTTGATGGACATATGTCTTTTTTCGACTGTATTATGTAACTCTTTTATAAAGTCTAAAAACTTCACTGGAGGAACAAATCCCAAATGACCGCTGCTCTACTACTGCATTATCACCCAAATTGTCTAAAGTTAAGTTACTAGGAAAGTATTAATAACTACATATAATTTGGTTTCATGAAAAGAGACTTCAATAGAAGAGAGTCCACACGTAAAAAAAATACCAGGAAGGAAACGTTGTTTCTTAATATAGTCAATCCCAATAATTTCCAATCTTTTTATTATTAAGAAACTCCCAAAAAAATTCACAGGGTACACTTACCCCTACTTCGAGCCAGCCTGATATATATGTGGGCAAAGCATTCCATAATTCTTGACCATTGCTCTGTTGTGGATGAGATTTTATTGACTAATTTGCTCTCCTCCATGTCAAGCATCTTTGAGCAGGCTGAAATATTTTTTTCTGTAAAAAAAATATTTTTTTATGTTCCAGGTTCCAAGGAACACTAGGGTTTAACAGAAACCCTGATTTGGATACAGTGGTCTAGCCAGTTTATATGGTCTTCTAGACATATAACTAAGAATGTTTGGCGAAATCACATAAGGCTGTATACTGTTGTTTTTCAATTGTACAATACACCTTAACAGCTAGAGACTGTTTTACGAAATTTATTAGCATAAAATTAATGTGTTTCATTTGTCATATATAGCAGAAGTGGAAGTGTTGGTGGTCTGTCAACAATATAGAATTCCGGACTTCAGTACCATCGATTGTGAATATGTTGGTCTCCACAAGAGCATAAAGATCCAGAGTGGTCCACTCTTGTGGTTGGGTCATTGTTAAAAAAACAAACTCACCACGTTAGACAAGCATTTAATCTATCACAAACCCTGACTTATAGTTTTGGACGTTATACTTGTCATCACGCCATTTTTCCAAAACCTGTGTCATGATTTTTCCTAAAATTTTAATAAATGTTTTTGAATTCAAAAAGATACAACAAATGTAGTAGAAATATAGGCATAACTTTAAGCTCTTGGCTCCAAATGCAAAATCTGTAACAGGACCCCCCCCCCCCAATAATCACACATCTTTTATAGTAATGATCTCATTTGGGACCTTGTTGTAGAATAGGGTTATGTTCCAAGGGACGTTCAGCAAGGATGTATACAACAAATGAAGAACATTAACTTTATTTTGTCCTGAGAAATGTGGGACTTGGCGATTCTGTTCCTGAATATGTGTCATACAACTCAGTTTGACATCAAGTATTTGAACAAACAAAACTCTTTTCCCCTAATCTGAATGGGTGCTCTGACAAGGACATAGAAGGATACGGGTAAATAAAAAGCTTGACTGACAAACCCTCCCTATTCATCTGCCTATAAAATGTATTTTGTAATTAATTCCTAAAGACACAAAAGCAGCCAGATAATTGCTTTTAGAAGCGGAATGTTTATTTAACAAAGCCAATTATAGTCAAATCCTTATAAAAGGTAGCTCTTTCTGCAGGCTACGTGTGACATTTTTTATATTTGGATTCCAGTTGGCTATTCCTAGAGGAGGTTTCGAAAGCATTGTAAATCAATATAATGTATGTGTAGTGCCAGTAAGTATTAAGGGGTTAATATATACGCGCTTTATCCGAACGTCTACCAGCAACGTTAGTTATGGATTTTGCAGCTATGTTCCTTAGGCTGTTCTTTAGAGCTGGATCTGTAAAGGAATGATATATTGAAGGCTTTTTCGCTTTTTTCATTATTTTGGTGTAAGAATGAAGCTAACATGGGAAGCAGTGTATTTTTGAAGGAAGATGAAGATTATAACACTATAGACTTTGCAATGGCTGACATACCGGTCAATTTATTAGCCAAGGAAAATATGGTCCACTTCCAGAAAGATTTAATTTATTGAGATTGTCACACTGCCTGGTTCAATTAAAGGTCACCATTATTCAATTTTATGCATGTAGCTACTTCTTATAAGTTATTGCTTCGTCCTGAATGTTTCAGCCCAGTAATAGTAGCGGCGTGAGTAGAAAACAGTTCAGTGCAGGGCATATATACAAAATGACAGGTTTTTTTCTTGTTAGCTTAGGAGAAGATATATGTTGTTTGTATTTTAATCTTATTCTGAGAACACGGACCTTGAACTTGTAAATGTGCTACAAGGCTGGTGATATTTAAATACATATTATAGGAAGAAAATATACATTGGAAAATGGTATATAGTTTATAGTGCCCATTTTTCTCAGCAAAATAAATGTCACATTTTTCAAGCAGATTAGGTTATGGTATGTTCACACGCTGTGTTTTCAGACGTATTTCGGGGCGTAAAGGCTCCTAGAAGATCTCAAAGCATCATATATGGCTTTTCAGGCCAGTTGGGGAACTTTGATTCACAATAAATTTATTCGGACCAATTTGAATCTGACGGCTGGCTTGACAAAATCAATCCCCAAAAAAAATTCTGGAAATTTATCATCTCTATCATTAACTTATTTGTTATCCCCTTTCTTTCCATCTGTCAAAATACAGAATTGGAAAGGAGAAAAACATGCTAGTGTACATGGAGCCTTACATTTTTAAGACTATAGGGTGCTCTCTGTCATCTGCAGACTGTCGTAGGAACGCCGCAAGATAGACAAGTAGACAGAAGGAGGGGCAGACAAGCTGATACATATGAGACATAAAAGGTAGGAAGATAAATAGATAAATCCAGCATATTACATGAATAGACATGATACAGAAAAGTAGGTTGATAGATAAAACAGGCAAAGAATGGCAGTACTTAGGTATATTTAGTGAAAAAGCAAATTACTTTATTTACCTCTGCAATGTTTCAACCCAACGCAATGCTGCAATCCTTTGCTTGATTTATACTGGATCAGTGCTCAAGGACTTGCACGTGAGCGTCCTCAAAAACACAGTGCTGCTTTCTTTTTAAGATAGGTAGATAGATAGATAGATAGATAGATAGATAGATAGATAGATAGATAGATAGATAGATAGATAGATAGATAGATAGATAGATAGATAGATAGATGGATAGAGAGAGAGATAGATAGATAGATAGATAGATAGATAGATAGATAGATAGATAGATAGATAGATAGATAGATAGATAGATAGATAGATAGATAGATGGATGGATGGATGGATGGATGGATGGATGGATGGATGGATAGATAGATAGATAGATAGATAGATAGATAGATAGATAGATAGATAGATAGATAGATAGATAGATAGATGGATAGAGAGAGATATAGATAGATAGATAGATAGATAGATAGATAGATAGATAGATAGATAGATAGATAGATAGATAGATAGATAGATAGATAGATAGATAGATAGATAGATAGATAGATAGATAAATAGATAGATAGATAGATAGATAGATAGATAGATAGATAGATAGATAGATAGATAGATAGATAGATAGATAGATAGATAGATGGATAGAGAGAGATATAGATAGATAGATAGATAGATAGATAGATAGATAGATAGATAGATAGATAGATAGATAGATAGATAGATAGATAGATAGATAAATAGATAGATAGATAGATAGATAGATAGATAGATAGATAGATAGATAGATAGATAGATAGATAGATAGATAGATAGATAGATAGATAGATAGATGGATAGAGAGAGATATAGATAGATAGATAGATAGATAGATAGATAGATAGATAGATAGATAGATAGATAGATAGATAGATAGATAGATAGATAGATAGATAGATAGATAGATAGATAGATAGATAGATAGATAGATAGATAGATAGATAAAGATGTTAGTTTTTATAGGCTATGTAAACTTTTGAGGGGCATTTTTTTAAAATAAACAGTTCAGTCAGTGTGTTTGGTGTAACTTTATAATTAGTTTTTATGAAAAAAATGTTTTACTTTTTTAGATACAGCTGCTCTGTATTCTGTATGCAGAGCAGCTGTATGTAGCGCTAAATCCTGCTTCCATCAGGTCCGTGGGACTGACGGGTTCAGTGTTAGCGAGTCCTGCATGTCTCCAACATGCAGAATCCACCTGATATCCATCAGATCTAAGTTCATAACTTAGATGTGATAGATTACAGTTGGATCCTGTGTGTCATAAACACGCAGGACCCGCTGACACTGAACCCGTCAGTTCCGCAGGACTGACGGATCC
Organism: Rhinoderma darwinii; assembly: GCF_050947455.1. Taxonomy (NCBI): domain Eukaryota; kingdom Metazoa; phylum Chordata; class Amphibia; order Anura; family Rhinodermatidae; genus Rhinoderma; species Rhinoderma darwinii. The sequence goes on from NC_134687.1 coordinate 58,823,314, forward strand.
AGGTCATAGCGAACGATACAGCTGCTCTGTATACAGAATACAGAGTAGCTGTACCTCAAATAGTGAAGCTAATTATTAATGAGAACGAATTATAAAGTTACACCAAACACACTGACTGAACTGTTTATTAAAAAAAACAAAAAACTGCCCTTCAAAGGTTTACATAGCCTATAAACATCATATCTAAGGGTTGCATTGGATATGTCCCTGGTTACTTATTAAGCAGGAAGGTACTAAGCAGGTGGCCAACCTCAGTTAATAAAGAAAATACTGTAATACAATATAGCAGATAAACTTTTCTAACTAAAACATATGCTTTTTTCCTGTTATTTCCAAATATATTCTTGCTATTGTATCTTTGCATTGGTTCCTCATGTTCTCACCGTGTGTTCGACAGGCATGAATATGGTTGAAGGGTTGTATACATCCTCAAACATCTCAGACACTAGATTCAACAAATAAATGACACGTATTAGCTATTGCACTCTCCACAGCACTTTTATGTTTTTACAGAGAAAGCTTCAGTGCTCCCAGCAACCTTTTGCTTTTAACAATCTACGTTTACTGAATATTTGACCTAGCAACAATCTACATCTATTTTTAGTGTGTTCATTATTAAGGCAGAGAGAATTGGAGTTAAATGATTCTTTATAGTAACTAACCAAACTAATTAGTCCATATTTATTTATACATACAAATAAATGATCTTCAGCATCAGGTGAACAAAGCTAAAAGACATACACTAGTCCTTCTCAATGAATTAGAATATCGTCAAAAAGTTAATTTATTTCAGTAATTCAATTCAAAAAGTGAAACTCATATTATATGGATTCATTACACACAGAGTGATCTATTTCCAGCATTCTTTTCTTTTAATGTTGATGATTATTGCTAACAGTTAATGAAAACCCCAAATTTATTCTCTCAGAAAATTAGAATATTATATAAGCCCAATTTAAAAAATGATTTTTAATACCGAAAAGTTGGCCTATTGAAAAGTGTGTACAGTATATGCCCTCAATACTTGGTTGAGGCTCCAACTCTGCATGAATTACTGCATCAATGCGGCGTGGCATGGAGGCGATCAGCCTGTGGCACTGCTGAGGTGTTATGGAAGCCCAGGTTGCTTTGATAGCAGCCTTCAGCTCGTCTGAATTGTTGGGTCTGGTGTCTCTCATCTTCCTCTTGACAATACCCCATAGATTCTCTATGGGGTTTAGGTCAGGCGAGTTTGATGGCCAATCAAGCACAGTGATACTGTGGTTATTAAACCAGGTATTGGTATATTTGGCAGTGTGGGCAGGTGCCAAGTCCTGCTGGAAAATGAAATCAGCATCTCCATGAAGCTTGTCAGTATCTCCATAAAGCTCATCAGCAGAGGGAAGCATGAGGTGCACTACAATTTCCTAGTAGACAGCTGCATGGACTCTGGACCTGATATAACACAGTCAAACTATCAAAGCAACCTGGGCTTCCATAACACCTCAGCAGTGCCACAGGCTGATCGCCGCCATGCCACGCCGCATTAATCTAGTAATTCATGCAAAAGGAGCCCCGACCAAGTATTGAGGGCATATACTCTACATACTTTTCAGTAGGACAACATTTCGGCATTAAATATCATTTTTGAAATTGGGCTTATATCATATTTTCATTTTCTGAGACACTAAATTTTGGGTTTTCATTATCTGTTAGCCATAATCATCAACATTAAAAGAAAAAAAATGCTGGAAATAGTTCACTCTGTGTTTAATAAATCTATATAATATATGAGTTTCAGTTTTTTTATTGAATTACTGAAATAATTTATCTTTTTGATGATATTCTAATTCATTGAGAAGGACTAGTATTATTATAAACTCTTATTTTTTTTAACCAGGACATTGCAGTAATAATTGTGAAAGGGAGACTAATGCATTATAACTGTAGTGGGCACCAGTTTAGTGGCCTTTCCATTACTATATTCTAATGCAATGCCAATAACTGAAGGTGTGTATCAATGTGTTTCTATAGTAATGTTCTGCTTTTCACTAAGCATTAAACCATTCTGATAAATACACTGTGTTCCAAATTATTATGCACATTGGATTTAAGTGTCATAAACATTTAATTATTAGTTTTTCAATTAAACTCATGGATGGTATTGTGTCTTAGGGCTCTTTGGATCATTGTAATCAATCTCAGACACCTGTGATAATTAGTTTTCCAGGTGTGCCCAATCAAAGGAAAACTACTTAAGAAGGACGTTCCACATTATTAAGCAGGCTACAGGTTTCAAGCAATATGGGAAAGATAAAGGATCTCTCTGCTAACGAAAAGCGTGAAATAGTGCAATACCTTTAACAAGGTATGAAAACATTGGATATTTCAAGAAAACTTAGGCGTGTGAAAAGATTTGTGGCTGATTCAGAGCACAGATGGGTTCGTTCAGATAAAGGCATAATGAGGAAGGTTTCTGGCAGACAAATTAATAGGATTAGGAGAGCAGCTGCTAAAATGCCATTGCAAAGCAGCAAACAGATATTTGAAGCCGCTGGTGCCTCTGGAGTCCCGCAAACCTCAAGGTGTAAGATCCTCCAGAGGTTTGCAAGTGTGCATAAAGCTATTATTCGGCCACTCCTAAACAATGCTCACAAGCAGAAACGGTTGCAGTGGTTTCAGAAATACATGAAGACTAATTTTCAAACCGTGTTGTTTGCTGATGAGTGCCGTGCAACCCTGGATGGTCCAGATGGATGGAGTAGTGGATGGTTGGTGAATGGCCACCATGTCCCAACAAGGCTGTGACATCAGCAAGGAGGTGGCGGAGTCATGTTTTGGGCTGGAATCATGGGGAGAGAGCTGGTAGTCCCCTTTAGGGTCCCTGACGGTGTGAAAATGACCTCTGCAAAGTACGTATAATTTATGACTGACCACTTTCTTCCGTGGTACAAAAAGAAGAACCGTGCCTTCCGTAGCAAAATTATCTTCATGCATGACAATGGACCATCTCATGCTGCAAAGAATACCTCTGTGTCATTGGATGCTATGGGCATAAAGGGAGAGAGACTCATGGTATGGCCCCCATGTTCCCCTGACCTCAACCCTATTGAGAACCTTTGGAGCATCCTCAAGCAAAATATCTATGAGGGTGGGAGGCAGTTCACATCAAAACAGAAGCTCTGGGAGGCTATTCTGACATCCTGCAAAGATATTCAAGCAGAAACTGTCCAAATACTCACAAATTCAATGGATGCAAGAATTGTGAAGGTGATATCAAAGAAAGGGTCCTATGTTAACATGTAACTTGGCCTGTTAAGTTTTTTTGGGATTGAAAGAGCTTTTGATTTCTGTAAATATAACCTCCTGATGCTGTAAATTCAACAAATTACTATTTTAGTTCTCTTTACAACCTTTAAAATGTTTTGATCTCTGTTGTGCATAATAATGTGAAACAGTGCATTTTGAGTTTTTTACTTCTAAAAAAACCTGTTATCATTAGGAGATTTGTTCAATAAAATTTGCATTATACTCCAACGGTTGATGGCTTGAAGATTATACTGACTGTCATTTGCATCGACTATTTAGGAAAATCAGCGAAAAATTACATTTGCATAATAATTTGGAACGCGGTGTATATCACAATATCAGATCCATGTAGTAAGGTTAGGGCCGAATTTACATATAGGCATAGTAGTGCCCATAGGCAGCCCTAGAGTGTAGGTGTCTCCTGAAGGGAAAACACTGAACAGTGTGTAGTCATATGTGAATTATTTGTATTTTTATATTACTTAAGTACAAACAGTGCCGTAGGTGTGAGAGGAGGACATGCAGGGAGGGAAAAGGGGAAGGCTACAGAGGCTACTAGATGTTGTGAGAAGCTTCCCACAAAGTTCTCCTCTGTTTTGTAAGCGTAAACAAATCTTTTAAAGCCATACACGCAGAGGGGTAACTTAGATATCATTGGTCCCAATTGAAACTCCGTAACAGAGCCCCCCAAGTACCACACATCACTTATAGGACTGGTCTTCTAATATGGGGCAGAAACCTTATGGGCCCCCTCAGGCTCCAGGTGTGACTGCAACCTCTACATCTTCCTGAAATGTAAATCTGGTATCGCATAAGGTTAAACTGTGACAATTTTTCAGTCATAAATAGGATTGCGTCAAAAATTTGTTCCATAGCTGTTAATTTACTAATAGTTAATCGGGTGCCAAAAAATTGTGCAAGGCTATTGTTTGAAAAATAGTGAAGAAAAACACAATGGGGGGAATATATGAAGACTGGCTTTTGAAACATTAATCTCAAACTAATTTATGTTGGCGAAAAATGCGACAAAAAAATATATTAAGAGGTGCACACCTCTTCATATATTTGTCGTATCTTTACTCTCCATGCTACAGAAATGCAAATCTATGCCTGCTATGAGCAGGTGTAGATTTGTGCCATAACTTATGCCAGTTTCTGGCGTAAATTATGATACATCTATAATTCTAGAGTAGGCCGTGCCTCCACAATCTACAGCCTACCCCCTTTTCTTGCCATTTTTCGAAACTGGAGGGAAAAGTAAAAAGTCATACATTTTATCACAACTATGGTGTGCTCTTTAAAAAGGTGCAACTTTTTTACACCAGAAAACTGGGGTAAATCTTTAGATATAGTCTCCCCAATTGCCCAGGCACTAATAGCCTATTTTTGACATATGAGCCTTTATTTGGACATTGTAAAACAGATATTGTGTCTTGTCACGTTCATTTTCTGCAGACATTTTAGTGCATTTTTCATGGGATACATGGAATATTTACAGCAAGTGGATATTATTTTTCTCCCTAACAGACCCCGATGATAAGAGCATTAAAAAAAGTAACCTAAAAAATAAAAATTTACATAAAAATAATGTAAGCTTGTTTAAGCCACTACTGAGTGTTTGTTTACCCTCTGAAGAACACTTGTATTGTGGATTTGTTCTACTTTATAACTGACTTGAGAATTACCTGAAAGCGTGCCAATAACACATTGATTCCACTGTGTATGGTAGAACAACAACATTAATAAGGAATGCACAAGGTCTGTAGAAGTGGAAAAATAGAATTGTTTAAAGAGTAATTTCACCCACAAGTGTGTTTTACATGGCACAATCTACACCATGAGTCACTGACGATCATTCACTGTCCTCTGTGCCCGTATAGTGCCCATATAACTGAAGGAACAGAGAATACCTACCTCAGCAGGAATTCAGATGAATTTGTTGAATTGTGTTCTTGTATAAAGATTATGAGAAACTCGGCCCGCATTTAGTATTTGCACATGTTTATTGCATGCATGTGTAAATACAGTTGGGTGGAATTGCTCCATATGAATCATAACAAAAATCCCAGAGTCTTGACATCCATGTGAGATGTGTGTTTGCCTGTGGACATTAACAGACATTGAAATGTAACTCCTTGACGTTGATATACTCTACATTTCACCCTTCTTGTTTATTGTGAACAGCAAATTAATTGATGTCATGAATGACTCGCCACAACATATAGTAGGTGACATTGATCCCCAAAACAAAGCAAGTGATATAATCTAATCAGAAATTTAAAGTTCCCTGTAGTTAGCATAGAAATATTCTCTTGTATACAATAACTCAAGAGTACCCCAGCAGAGAGATGTATACATGAGATATTAAAGTCATACATTATGTTGAAATATCTTAAAATATTTATACAATTGCTTAGAATTTGAAATTCAGTTTTATCACCTTGGGATGCATGAGAACCAATAATATTAGTCAACTACATTCTCATTGCACCGGAAGTTTGTAATCAATGGACCAGAGATTTTACAGTTAACTATTACTAAACAGCTATATATATATATATATATATATATATATATATATATATATATATATATATATATATATATTCAAACAGAGAAAGCAGCAGCACTCATACAGAGGTGCAGGGGCGTAACTAGGGAAGACTGGGCCCCATAGCAAACTTTTGACTGGGCCCCCCCCCCCTCCCGGTAACCAACGGCGCCACAACTCCCGCCTTCTCGACAATGAACACTTATCAGTTCTACGGGCCCACTGCCTTCGGGGCCAGGTCGCAATTGTGACTACTGCGACCTCTATAGCTACACTGCGACACTGGGCTGCAATATACAGCTGCCACCTGCTGAGTATGGGGGCGCTCAGCCCGTTCCATACTTCCCCATGATGGCTGCTACGTACATTTATGTGGCATGTCATTAGGGTGTTAAAGGGGTCCTCTGGACATTTCTTATTGATGGTCTATCTTTATGATAGGTTATCAATATTAGATCGGCGGGGGTCCAACTCCCAGAACACCCGCCGATCAGCTTTTTTGGAGGGGCCGTAGAACTCGTCGCCTTGGCCTCTTCAGTGTTTACCAGGCACAACGCCGTACACATCGGTAGCAGCTGCGCCTGGGATTGCAGCTCAGTCCCGTTCACTTGAATGCGATCCCAGGCACAGTCGCCCCGTGTGTGTGTATGGTGTTGTGCTTGTTAACTGGGAAAAGTCAGACGAACGCTATGGTCCCATCAATCACGGACCCCCACTGATCTGATATTGATGGTCTATCCTAAGGATGGGCCATCAATATAAAATGCCCAGAGGACCCCTTTCTTTAATGTAATGTGTGTGAAGTTTGAAGTTCTATAACTTGGCAGAGGGCAGGGCCAGGCAGGCATCAGTATATGTGTTAGGATATGTTCACACGACAGCATCCGTAACGGCTGAAATTACGGGGATGTTTTCAGGAAGAAACATCCCCGTAATTTCAGCCGTACCGGCATGTGCAGGCGCTTGAACGCCGCGTCCATTACGGGCGTAATTGGCGCTGCTTTTCATTGGAGTCAATGAATAACGACTCCAATTACGCCCCAAGAAGTGACATGACACTTCTTTGGCGCGGGCGTCTATTTACGCGCCGTCATTTGACAGCGGTGCGTAAAAATACGCCTCATGTGAACAGACAAACGTCAGCCCATTGCTTTCAATGGGCAGATGTTTGTCAGCGCTATTGAGGCGCTTTTTTCGGACGTAATTCGGGGCAAAAAAGGCCGTATTATGTCCGTAATTAGTGTGTGTGCACATACCCTGAGGGGGAATTCACTGAGTTTTTCAGCATGCTTTTTGACGAGGAAAAACGTGTAAAAAAACAGACGGAAACGGATGTGTCTTTTCCAGCGAGCGAGCTAAAACCGCTCACGGGAACAAGCGACTTGCCCCTATCTCTGTGCGTTTACGTCTCTGACCTCCCATTGACAATAAGAGGCAGAGAAATTTGCCTGCGGCGCTCAATGTCCGCCGCCAAAAAACGCAGCAAAAAATACGTCAAACGGCGTGCAGGCATGTGAAAATCTGACTCAAAATTACAGAAGGAATTTTTAGGCTGATTTTTCTGTCTGCAAAAAAATCTGTGTGAACAGGACCTTAAGGCTTCAGTATAGGTGTTAGGGGGAAAGTGCCACCCATTGAAAACCATGAAATTTTTCCTGCGAGCAGTAAAAAACGCCTGCGGGTAAAAGAAGCGTTAGGCTATGTTCACACAGTTTTTTGCAGGAAGAATATCTGCCTCAAAATTCAGTTTGGAAGTTTGAGGCAGATTTTCCTCTGCCTGCACGCCGATTTTTGCCCGCGGCCATTGAGCGCCGCGGATATAAAACACAGCGAAATACGCTTTCTCGGCCTCCCATTGAAGTCAATGGGAGGTCAGAGGTGTTAACGCCCGAAGATAGGGCATGTTGCTTCTTTTTCCCGCGAGGCAGTTTTACTGCTCGCGGGAAAAAGACGCCGACGCCTCCCATGCATTTTTTGCTGCGTTTTTCTGTCCACGGCCCGATGGCCGAAAAACGTCACAAAAAAACGCAACGAAAAACGTGGGAAGTGTTCAAAATATGCCTCAAAATTCCGGAAGAAATTATGAGGCAGATTTTTCTACCTAAAAACTTTTCCCTTCTCCCATGAACTTTTTTATTTTATGTACCTGTCCTCTGCAGTCTGCACGTCCTCCGGCCGTCCTCTGATTGTCCTCCGCCCATCATATGGGATGCTAGTTCTCCGGCAGTCCTGAGTCCTCCGCCCATTATATGGGATGCAAGTACTCCGGCAGTCCTGAGTCCTCCGCCCATTATATGGGATGCAAGTACTCCGGCAGTCCTGGCTCCTGACTGTACTGTCCTTCCGTCCGATGTCTCGCGCCATTCGTTTAGCTCCGCCTCCTGTCCTCTCCCCTGCCTGAGCGCTCCTCCTACCACGTATCGCCGTCCTATTCCACTGTGTGCGGAGGAGGAGTCGGACTATCAGTGGAGTGCACAGTGAATATCACCGGGCCCCCGGACCCCCCCCCCCACGGCTGTCACCGGCCCCCCCCCCGGATGCCTAGTGTAACGTTAGGGACGGGATGCTACTAGTAGGCATTAGGGGGCCCGTGCCTCCATGCCTGGCACATAATGCAATGTGCCTGACTGTCAAGGCGACACGGGCCCCCCCATGCCCCGGGCCCCGTAGCAGCTGCTACTGCTGCTACTGTGGTAGTTACGCCACTGCAGAGGTGCAACGTTTCAGTCCAACATTAGGACTTTTTTCAAGCATGTATATATATATATATATTTTTGTATATATATATAGACTTTTTTTCACCTGTATATATATATATATATATATATATATATATATATATATATCAGGAACCATAGGACAAGTAACAGCACCAGGGCTTCAGAATCAATGCTTAAGAAAGGTTCGGATGTGAACCAAAACATCGATCACTTGCTGGTGATTAAACCAACTTTTTGTTAATTGATTCTGCAGTCCTGGTTCTGTCACTTGTTCTATGGTTCCTTCTATGCATTCAAGTTGAGGAATTGATTCATCCTCCGTTTGGTAACGTGTACATGGCCTGATATCAGTTTTATGTGGAGTGCTGTGTTCAGCTTTTATGGACTGTATATATATATATATATATATATATATATATATATATATAAATATATATATATAGTTACAAAGTGGTGTGATATATTCTCGTTACAATAGTGCCAGGGGTGGGATATGTTTGGCAGCAAGTAAACAGTCAGTTCTTGAAGTTGATGTGTTGGAAGCAGGGAAAATGGCCAAGTGTAAGGATTTGAATTACTTTAGTAAGTGTCAAATTATTATGTCTAAAGAACTGGGTTAGAACATCTCCAAAACAGCATATCTTGTGGGGTGTTCCTGGTATGCAGTGGTAAGCACCTACCAAAAGTGTTTCAAGGAACTGCATTTGGTAAATTGACGACCGATTCAGGAGCACCTAAGTTTAATAATGCGTGTCCCGATCCCACAGAAGAGCAAATGTTGCACAAATTGCTGGAAATGTTAATGGTGGTTATTGTAGAAAGGTGTCAGAACTGTGTAGCCACAGATCAGTAAGAGTGCCCATACTGACCCATGTCTACCGCTGAAAGTGCCTACAATGGGCAGGTGAGCATAAGAACTGGACCTTGGAGCAATGGAAGAAGGTGGCCTGGTCTAGTGAATCATGTTTTCTTTTACATCATGTTGATGGCCCTGTGCGTATGGGTAAGATATGGCTCCAGGATGCACTATAGTAAGAAGGCAAGTAGTGTGTTGCTCTGGGCAATGTTCTGCTGGGAAAACCTTGTGTCCTGGCATTTATGCGGCTGTTACTTCCACACGTACCACTTGCCTACACATTGTTGCAGACCAAATACATCCTTTCATGGCAACAGTATTTCCTAATGGCAGTGGCCATTTTCAGCAGGATAATGCGTACTGCAACACTGCAAGCAATTTTCAGAAATGGTTTGAGGAACATTACAAAGTGTTCAAGGTGATGACTCGTCCTCAAATTCCCCAGATCTCACTCAGATCAAGCATTTGTGGGGTATTCTGGAAAAACACTTCATATCCATAGAGGCCCTATCTCTAGAGTTTATATAAGGGTCTGCTGTTGGTAGAAATTTTGGGACCTAACTAACCTGAGACTTGTTTCAGGTATACCCAATATAATTTTTTTTTAAATGTAATTGAAATTAACACTAACATGTCTTCTGCATAGATTGCCTAGATATTTGGAAGTAAGGATATACAGTTCTTAAATTGATATATTATTCATAAGAAAGATTGATATTATGTAATTTGGTGAAGGATGCTAGTGACCTTATTTATAGGAAACTACCATCCATCTTATAAACTGAATTGTCTTTAAAACAATAATATTTCAACAACATAATCTATCATAAATCATTAATGTGTAGTGACTAATGTTTCTAATAATAGAATTGGACTTTAAATATATAGTAGAAACAGGCAAAATTGGATGAAAGAACCCTATAGACTTTCCTTAGATTAAGGGACAACATCCGTTTTTTTCTAGAAATGTACAGATTCAAAATGCCTAAATTTTGAGCAGTTATTTATTTAACTAAGTTGCATTAAAAGGGGTTCTATATTGGTTTTTTATTATATATTTAATATTTACAATAAACAATACACACACACACACACACACACACACACATACATACATACATACATACACATATATATATATATATATATATATATATATACACACATAAATATATATACATACACATTCAGTGTACCTCAAGTGGTCTCACTAATAGCAAGACATACGCACCCCGAAGGACTCCAACTTTCAGCCCTTCAATTCAGTAGTAAGTAATGCTATGGCCATCTACATACTTACCTAAACCTCTAAAAGAAACTCTGAAGAGATTTTGGAAGATTTGGGGCTTCTGTCTAGATGCCAGAACTACTTCCTCTCCTGATAATTAAGAAGCTCTATATTCAAGTAAATTAAGCTTAATTAAAACTATACGAGACATATATACTATAAAAATGGCTCCACTGGAGTAGATTGTGTCAGCAAAGTGTTTAAAGTTTGTTTTCTTACTTTTCCATATCATGGGATAGGCTCATACACTCTTTTATGGGTTTCCTTCATCCATACATGAGAGAAAAATAAACCAAAGTCGCTCCACCCCATGGACTAAATTTAATAGTGCAACGTAAGATCAGGACTAAGTTTAAATCTATATAAAAAAATATTCAGCCCCTATAAATCAGATCATTTGTAAGACTATGTTAACTATTTTAACATTATCATATTTTCCATTTCTGTCGGGTTTCCATTCCTTTTTTATGGCAAGCTTAATCTACTGCAATATTCCTGAAGTCCAAAACACTGCAACCCTAACTTGATGGACCCCATTATAAGTCAACGGAATTTGTTAGGACTCACAAACTGTTGCAAATGGATCCGCCATAGATGTGATGGCTTACATTATGATGAGAAGCCATAATGCCAGTGCGAACAGAGCCTAACAACTTGTAACTATTGGTAATATAGTTGTATCACTAAACAACCCTCCATTCACTGTTCATGGGGCTGAAATGAAGTATTATGAAGAGTGGAGAAGCATGAGAACACACATGTCGGCAGTGCACAATGTGGGCAATCCCGACAATTCTGACTCAATCATTGATCATATAAGATATGCTTTACTTAGGTTCAAATTTCCCCCCACAACTTTAGATTTATTGGTGCTTTTTATGGATACGCTAACCAGGTGTCTGGTAACAGATTTCCTTCAAACTTTTGTGAGTTAAAATATGGAAGACACAGTTCAAGAGTTACATAAAATATTTGCTGAACCAACGCAAATAAAGATTCATAGGGTTATGAACGACTGATGTTTGAACAACTCATGTTGTGTGTTACAGTATTAATTTATATGTTTGTTTTAAGTGACCCGGATCAAATAGATTCACATCCTTCTGCTCATTAATACTTAAGGCTTTCTTATCTCACATTTATCTTAAATGAAATGAGTTAATGTTTGCTTATGTTTCTATTTAGAGCCAATAACAATGTTTTCTTTGTAATATATCAGCTCACAGAGGACACACGTAGACATGTCATGAAGGGACAGTATTCTCTAGAGCCAAAGATTAATTCAGATCCAAGCTTCAGAGAGAATGCTGCCAAGTTTAGTGATTAAAGTGCTGGCTTTGAATTATTATTCCGTGTACTATCCACCAGGGATAGATCTGCTTTACTACTAAACTTATTTGAGGTTCAGTGTTAATGACTTTGTAATGATTCTTTGTTCATTTTTGAGTCTCTAACAATCAAAATGTATTTAAACAGACTTCTGACGTGCAAAATTTCAATTTAATCTGATATTGTGATGGACTTGGACTAGTATATTCTATATTATCTTCAGTAGAGAAAGTACAATACATTTAACTGTTAGAGATCTCCGAATGTGTCCAGTTCAGAGCTCACTAGTATAAAAAATACATAATAGTGCATACAATGTGCACATAATGCACATAAAAGTACTGTATATTTAACCAGCAGCCAAATCAGTCATCTAAAGAATCACAATGGGGGATTTTTAGAAATATGCTGTAGCTGTGGACCTAAAGCTAATATCAAACATTATTTTTGTTACTATATCCCTGTTTGCTATAGCATAATGCTGGTGGTATACACTATAAAGTCTGTGGTTGGCTTATGATCATCGTGGGCCATATCAAGAACTTTTTACAGTAAGAAGCATTAACAATTGGTCAAACATGTTCAAGTTGGCTCAGTGGTTAGCACTGTTGCCTTGCCGCACTGGGGTCCTGGGATCAAATTCAACCAGGGACTCTGCGTGGAGTTTGTATCTTCTCCTTGTGTTTGCGTGGGTTTCCTCCCACACCCCGAAAACATACCGATAGGGAATTTAGATTGTGAGCCCCAATGGGGACAGTAAGTAAGGACAACCTCTGTACAGCGCTGCAGAATATGTTGGCGCTATATAAGTAACAGAAATAAATACATAAGCTATTATCTTGACCTCAATGCATCAGGGAAAACTAGTCAATTTAAAGGTGAACATTTTATATAGATTAAAGACAAACATTTAGATATAATATTTTCTTTGTTTTAGACAAATAATAGCTTTTTTTTTTTTTTTTAAATCATACATAGGTAATGCGTTTAACTACAATTTATCATTGTTGGAAACAGTATGTTGCTACTCAAGATGACCACACAGGGTCCAAATTCATTGCTTGTTCTATGCAATTTTCATGAGGATTGGTCAGCACACCTGATAGTTAAAAAATATCTGTATCAAATATTTTGAAAGGGAAATAAATAGAAAAAGAGAAGGATCAGAGTCAACATGTTGTGGTGGAATATCACGGGTCTGAGGATGGGAAGATATCTCAGGATCTTTGGTGCCAAATATGATGAGACAACTCCTGCCAATAGCTCCTGTAATTTACTTATATTTATTACTTCTAATATATCCTTTTTAGAATGTCAAACAAATGCCCCAGCTTTAGTACCTGTGTAATAGAAACTTTTTTTTTCCATTGTACCTAATTTTCCAGTTCTTTAAATACAGTAACTAATGTGTAATATGTATTTTTCATTCTTTGTTGCAATGAATGTGTATATATGTATGTATGCATGTATGTATGTATGTATGTATGTATGTATGTTTATGTGTACATATGTAGTTACAATTTCTTAAAATCTATATGTGTATAAGTTAGCTGCCCATGTTCTACTTGTGTTAGTCTGTAGTGGTTCACTTGTTATAACAGTAAATACTTCCCCAGAGCTGCTTTTTCTACCGTATATTGAAACACAAAGTTGGAACCATAGTCAGCCAGTTTTGAGGCTGTGGAGAACTACTTTGTGTCACCAGATCTTCAATCTGTATACAAGTATACACTACCACTTCCCTCTTCTCCTTACTCATCCTATTCAACATGCCATGACTTTCAAACTATCATCTGCAAAACCATGATGGCCAAAGGCATTCTTCTTACTGCCGAAAATCTGATCTGCCGAGTCGGAAAATTTTAGCCATGGCTGAAACTTCATGTGTGTGACATGATCGGCTGAATTTAGCCAATCGTTTGCCACTTTGCGCTAGCCCCAGGGAGTCAGTTTTTATAAAAACTGCTCCCTCATCGTCCAGTTTACTCAGTTATGCTTCTGGTGGGATCGTTAGTACGAACGATTGCACAGAAAATTGATCAGTCGATTTCTGGCCGATCAAAGTCCTATGTGAAAGCTACACCTATGTGCCTTCTGTGCACGAAATGCAATCTTTAACAAAAGAACATAAGCTTTTAATAGTGCAACCTGATACACATTTTTGCTGGAAATCTTTCACAGGTACAGCAGCTGTTTCACTTTGACTCATTTATTACTCACATATCTAAGGATCTCATCAGTCTCAACAGGTACCGTCGGGCCTATGCAAATTATTTAATAGTTTTATCTTCTATAGATTTTCAGATTCATTTAATTGACTAAAACCAAAAAAGTGAAGTTATTTTAGAAGGTGAAGAAATGGAATCAGATAGAAGCAACACAGAAAAATGAGCTTTGACTGACGAATTATAATATATATTTACTTAAATATCTTTATATATGAAGGAATTTAAACATTACAAATAATTACACATATTTCTTATAGTAAAAAAGAAAAAAAACACCCCCCCCCTCTTCTAGGCTTTATATGCGCTTCTGTTGACAAGAGCTGTCTGCAGTTGAAAGCATAGACGACAAGTAAAGATAAGAAATATAGCTGCCTCAACCAAAAGCTCAAGCTTTATTAAAAAAAATATATTTATATATGTTTTCTACAGTAACATAAAAGTAACAGGAAAGATAAAGGTGGGATCAGAATTTACAAGTCTCAGAGAGCTCTATAGAAGGCTGAAGCCAGTTTACAGCTTCTGAAAGATTTATTATGTCAAAATCTGGAGCTACAGCCACACGGATTAAAGTACAAGGGTAAACAGTGTCAAATCGGATAAGAGTAATATTATTAACACAATAAAATAAAATCTTGTGATTTCTCCAAAATAAAAAAGTTAATAAAACTTCCTTACATTAAAAATCTGCTTTACTATAAGCCTAAAAAAAATGTTTGTTTAAAAACGCAAACTTTAATGGCATTACAGACTTCAATCAGTAAATGGAAGACAAAAGGCTAGCTATGGTAGGTTAACAATAGAAACAGTACTGAAGATAATTTTTCTCTAGAAATATTTTGCATAATTACCAAGTATTCCCATTTTAATGTTACGGCATATTGCTTGGATTTGACATAACATTATGATCAGTGGGGATCTGACCTATGAAACCCCTACCGATTCCAAGAAAGAAGATAAAGAAAGAAAAAAAAGAGGTGCCTTCGGCTTTTTCCCTGCACAGCTGTGCGTTTTGTCCTCCTGCTTTGTATGAAACTGCATGCAGCACAGTGTCATTCAAGTCAATGGGGCTCTGTTGCAGTTCCTGGCACAACAGGTGGATGAGAGCTCAATTTTTTTGGAATACCCTTTTCACTATTGCTGTTAATATTATTATTATTATTATGATTATTATTGTTATTATTATTATACTTCTTTTACAGAATTGAAGCAACTCTGTTAACCACATGCATTAAAATTGTAAACTGTCCCCATATCCAATGTAAGAAATGTGACAGAGGCCCTAATTACATAGAATAGAAGGTGCTTTGGGGCAAAATTTAGTGTTCCCGTCTGGTGTTGGACTGTGTTACCACATACTGTAGCCCCATTCCAAGAAAGAAAGGCCCAGTGCTTGCCCCCTAACCCCTCATTTTATTAATGTCGTAGCTTCTGTATAGAGAAGTTGTCCTGTGAATCTTCACATCTCTAATAGAGAGGGAAATAGAGAGCATCCTGGGTCCCCCCCCATTGCAGCCTTAGAGAGATCCTCTAAAGTATGTACGCTAAACAGAAAACATTAAATGTTTTAACATGAGAAAACCAGATCTTTTTTTTTTTTTTGTACCCTTCACACTTTTTTTTATCATCAGAAACTTTAGAAAGTTATCTGTGTGCATTAAAATAACAAATCAATGGGCAATCTCCAAGGGTGGGGTCATTTAACTTGGCCTTATGTTTGATGCAGAAGCAAGATATATGCAAATAAATGTCATGTCATAGGGTTCAATGAATGTTGTGATTTATATCCATGTAGTGGTTTTAATTTAGATCCAAGTAATTAAATTAGAAAGTCAATCAATTGCCAAAAAAGTAGAGATAACAATTCTACTCCAGTAAGCAAAATGTGTGTATAGCAAGAGAAACTGCTATGGGAATTTCTAAAATTTATATATTTTTAATAGCTACATTAAAGGGGTTGTCTACGACCAAATAACTATGATCGGTAGGGGTCAGACACATGGACCCTGCACTCATCAGCTTCTCCGGCTGCCTTAAGTCTTTATTAACCCTATAATGACCAAGTATGTTTGGGCCATAAAGGGGTATTCTCAATTGAAACAATTATGGCATATCCACGAGAAATGGCATAATTGTCTGATAGTTGAGGCTTCCAGTTCTGAGACTTAAACCTATCTCCAGAATGGCGGCCAGCCAACCCCCGTTCCTTCTGGTAAAGCAGCCGTCGCATTCAGGCGCTGAAGGAATGTAGAGGTGGCCGCGGCACACTCAATGCATTCCTGTGGGAGTTATGGAAACAGACGAGCCCACTTGCTCAGCTGTTTCCGTAACTCTCATGGCAAAGAATGTATCTACATTTATGGCATATTCCATGGATTATTACTCTATAGCACACGTTATTTTTGCCTCTTCGCATTTTGGCAGCCGTAACTTGTACATTTTTTCATTGACATGGCTGTATGAGGCCTTGTTTTATACAGGAGGGATTTTAATAGGTGCCATTAATGTGCCATTTTTGGGGGTATATATGCATTACTGTGTAACGTGTATAAAAAAAAAAATTGTCGTAAAAAGCAATTTTTTTTATACTGTTCCCACTAAATAACCTGTTGAAATAAACTATTCCAGTTATTCTGCAGGTAGGAATACCTAATGCATGTATTTATTCATTTTTTCATGTAATGTATACTTAACAAACTTTATTTTATATTGAATAATCGTCTTTATTTTTTATTGCATTTTTTAAAATCCCATCATGTGATTACTCTTTATTTAAAAGGTATAATGTATTAGCATGCTTCTGTATGATAATGCATTATGATTGCATCATTACGACATAGGCTGTTGCTAGGGCAAAGCTTAAGATGGCCATACACATCAGACGTATGTCGGCCGACCACGCCAATTTCAGGCGGGAACGGCTAACCATCTAATGTGTATGGCCACATCCCAATTCTCCCCTTACAGCAGATGTTAGGGGAGAGAAGAATCAGGCATGTTGAATTTTGACATACCCGATCCTTTTGTGCATTAGGAGAGAAATTGCTGCCAGTGAAGCTGGCAAAGGTTTTTTCTCTTCTCCCTATTGAAAACACATACCAGCTCGGTGATCAGAGTTTAAAAAAAACTGCATCATAAACTTTTTTCTGAATCCAGCCTTAACCAGACATTCCCTTTATGGCCGAGTTCCCACGGGTCGGTGCCATACGCTGCGTAAAAATCAAAAATTACCCAGCGTGTCCGACCTGGAACCCGCTGTACCCGCGTGTCCGGCCGCCTACAACGAAGTTGCAGGCCATGTGACACTGCAGCCTGTGATTGGCTACAGTGGTCCCATGGGATGAAATGTCATCCCAGGAGGCTGAATTGCAGGAAGAAGGAGAGCGTTCTGGGTAAGTATATATATATATATATTTTTCCAGAATTGCGATTTTACCCTTGATCATAAACAGCCTCGAAAATATCAGAGGTTGGAAGCCTATGAAATACAATCTACAGTAGATAACAATTTATTAGTGATTTTTTTTTGTTGAGTTGTTAAAAAGTTTTTGAGACAACTGCTTGACGACCAATATGTCTGCCATTAATCCCCGCTCCTGTATAACTGTGTTATTAGCATATTTGCCAACTAAGAGTCTCGAAAAGCTCGATGGCCCTCAACTAGGTACTGGCCATTTTGGTCATCATGCAGTTTTTCCAAAATAAAACATATACATTAGATACTAATGAGATTTTTTATAAATGTTACAGAAGATGACTGATTAAGTTGTATTATTTTGTTGATTTTTTTATGTTAAAAATATATATATATTATATATATATATATATATATATATTCTTTTTTTTAGATACTTTACATATTTATTTTCTACAACATTAAAGTACATTTAACCCCTTAGTGACCACTAATACGCCTTTTTACGTCGGTCACTAATGGGCTTTAGGCTAGGCTGACGCCTTTTCACGTCAGCCTAGTCTAAGTCCTGCACGGGTCTCCTGTGCAGGCAGGAGCCGGGGCTCTGCTGTCTGATGACAGCTGAGCTCCTGCTCCAACGCCCGCGATCGAAGTTTACTTAGATCGCGGCCGTTTAACCCGTTAAATGCCGCCGTCAATAGCGAGTATTATAGCGTCAATAGCGAGAATAGTGCGCTCCCTCTGTCACCCATCGGCGGCCCGCGAATGCAATCGCGGGTCTCCGATGGGGTGTCATGGCAGCAGGGGGCCTGATAAAAGCCCCCAGGTCTGCCTTGGACATATGCCTGTTAGGACGCGCCAGAGGCACGTCCTAACAGATTGCCTGTCAGATTTACACTGACAGGCAATAATGCTCTGATATACGAAGTATACCAGAGCATTATAGCAGCGATCGGAATATCGCACAGTAAAGTCCCCTAGTGGGACTAATAAAATAAGTCATCAAAGTGAAATAAAGATTATTAATAAAAAGTACAGTAAAAAAATAAATAAAACCATTTTTTTCCATAAAAAGTGGTTTTATTTAGTAAAAGTGTAAAAAAAAAAAAAAAAAAAGTACACATATGTGGTATCTCCGCGACCGTAATGACTCCATTAATAAAGTTAATATGTAATTTAAACCGCAAAGTGAACACCGTAAAAAAAAACCACAAAAAACCATGTCGAAATTGCAATTATTTTCCATTGCCCCCCAAAAAAGTAATAATAAAAATGAATCAATAAGTCCCATGCACCCCAAAATAGTACCATTCAAAACTACGTCTTGTCCCGCAGAAAACAAGCCCAAAAAATCACTACATTGATGGAAAAATAAAAAAATTACGGCTCTTGGAAAGCGACGATGCAAAAACAAATAATTTTAGTTCAAAAGTGTTTTTATTGTGCAAAAGTCGTAAAACATAAAAAAACCATATGTGGTATTACCGTAATCGTACCGACCCATAGAATAATGGTAACATGTTATTTACGTCGCACAGTGAACGGCGTCAATTTAAAAACGCATAGAACAATGGCGGAATTTCAGTTTTTTTTATAATCCCCCCCAAAAAGGTTAATAAAAGTTAATATAAAAATTATATGTACCCAAAAATGGTGCTATTAAAAAGCACAACTAATCCCGCAAAAAACAAGTCCTCATACAGCTATGTAGACGAAAAAATAAAAAAGTTATAGCTCTTTGAATGCGATTATAGAAAAACGAATAAAATAGCTTGGTCATTAGGGCCTAAAATGGGCTGGTCACTAAGGGGTTAATATACGTGCACCATATAAACAAATATATTCATCCATATGAATTGCTGTGTTGTTGACATCTTTATTGTACTATATTTATAGAGCAAATGCATTAGTGATCTATTTAAGTATCCTAAGAAGGAAAGTTTTAAGCTCAATTTGCAGTTTAGCTTATCATATAACGTTCTGTGCATGCATCTCTTAGCCACTTACATACCTATCAAACCATAAGATGCTACTTTTCACACCTAAAAATGTCCTCTCCATAAATTTTGAATGTGAATTAAAATCCCTCTACTATTGGCAATGTAGCGCTGAACCCCTCTCAGGTCCATTCCATTGCCCTCAATCTATTCTATTAATATACGTGACAACATCTGTCATAACACTTTGCACCTACCGCATATCATGAGACGTCATCTAGAATATTTATATCCCTATCCTACATATGGATTGTGGCCTCTAAATAGATTTATTGAAGACAAGTTTAACAAGAATATAGAGAAGTTGATTAGAATACATTATCCAATGCACAAATACACACATTGAAATCATTATTAGTACAGCTAAGATGAATCATTGTCAATTATTTTGTGACAGTTTTACCATATGTTACAATTAAAAAGAATTTATCTAAAAAAACTAAACAGTAAATATAAAATATAGTGATATATATATGGCATGATGGAACCTTTACTGCACTTTACAGGTCACAGAACTCCAAGGTCGTATAAACACATGGCACTGGAATATGTGAGGTGCAGGAATAGGTTCCTACGCCTGTATGCAATATAAATTTAAAAAATTCTCCAAAATTCTTTCTCAAGCATAATTCTTATTTATTTTGAATTCAGGCAATTTCGGACAAAACGTGACTCAGCGTTTCCTTACTAGCGATTCACCTGCACTTCATATTAACGCTGCCAATATCTTTTCATGACACTCTGACAATAGGAGTGTCTGATGATGGTTAAATGTTTCTGTTTAAGCCCGAAATTATATTCAACATAAATATAAAATGAGGAAGAATTTTAGAAACTGAGGAGTTCTTGATACATATAAAAATTCAAGGTGACTTTTATTATTTTTTATAGTGATGGTATGTTCATACGCTGAGTTGAAAACGTCTGAAAATACGGAGATGTTTTCAAGGGAAAACAGCTTCTGATTTTCAGACGCTTTTTAAGCCACTCACGATTTTCGTGGCGTTTTTTGCTGTGTTTTTTACGACCGTTTTTGGAGCTTTTTTCAATTTAGTCAATGAAAAATAGCTCCAAAAACGTCCCAAGAAGTGTCCTGAACTTCTTTCTCGCTGCGTCAGAATAGAATGCCCTTTTTTCATGTTGAAATCAATGGGCAGATGTTTGGAGGTGTTTTGCTTCTGACTTTTCAGCCGTTTGCAGCCCGAAAAATGGCTGAAAATAGGCTGTGTGATCATACCCTAAGGAGTACATTAATCATTAGCATACACACAAAGGGGAGAATTTATCAAACAATCTGGTGTAGAAAAGTTGAAATTTGCACAAATAATAGTTTGGAAAATGTATTTTTTTTCCGCCACCCTCGCCACTTTTGAACAGATGTGAGAAGCTTTGCAGAAGAAACGGTACCACCTACAATTTGACACATTTACTATAATTTATGCCAGAAGCTGGTATAAATTATAGTGCATATTTACGCATATAGTAAATCTCTCCATTGACAGCTGTGGAACCTCTTTTTTAAGAATAAAGGGGAGATTCCTGTCTGTCTACCATTGATTTACTTAAAACACCCTTATCCTTTTTAAAACCAAGCATAAAGCTGCGTAAAATGATATTCTGCAGCAGCTGGGGCACTGAACTGGGCAGTACACACTGCAGCTGCTGAATAACCTCTTTTTTTAAAATCAGTGGTAGGAACAGGAGGAGGAACTTCTGGAAAAGTGATCTGCGACAGACTGCTTCTGCAGAATGAGATAAGTAGTGCCTATGGGGCACCACTTATCTCTATAACCATCAGGTTCTGACATGAGAATGTGATGTTCATGCAAATATTATTTACCAACATGGCAAAGAACATTTCTATTGATGTATATTATATCTTATAATGTCTTATAATGCATCATACCAATTTTATACCTTATTGTTCTGTACTGTGTTATACTATAGAACATAATAAAATACTGTACTATGCTATCCTATACCATGCCATATAAATAAAATATGCTGAAACATGTCAAGAACGTATATTTTCACTCTCGATATAAGAGCTGTATTTTGCCTCAAGCTTTTAATGAATATGCTGGAGGTAAAGAGCCTAATTATTAGTCACGGGCATCATTTGGTAAACACATACTGTACCCTATGTAATATTCTTTAATCTTATAAAGAGCATTATGATTGCCTGCACTAAATTTCAAATATGAGGCAGAGCTAATGTTAGCAAATGAGTCCATGCGATACTGTATATTTTACATTTATCACAGTCAACCAGTATACTGTTAGAAGAATGTCAAGCTGTGCTCTGCTAAACCTCCACTAAACACCATAATGATCAGTCGGAAAGCTGTCAAGTGTTAGCCTGAAGATTTTCATTTTAATGAAGTTTGCCTGAAAATATGTTTATTCTGCTTTTGTGCAAAAAGAAGATATTTAATCATTTTTTTGTTGAACATAAAGCTCACATCAAATTCTTCTGTTTTGTTTTAAGC
Organism: Rhinoderma darwinii; assembly: GCF_050947455.1. Classification (NCBI taxonomy): domain Eukaryota; kingdom Metazoa; phylum Chordata; class Amphibia; order Anura; family Rhinodermatidae; genus Rhinoderma; species Rhinoderma darwinii. The sequence continues at coordinate 58,845,472 of NC_134687.1, forward strand.
TAAACTTAGTCGATTTCACATTTTAAGATGTGTTCAAATCTTCTCAGAAGTCCTTCATGCTTTTATTATCACAAAAATAGAATAACAAGTCATGCTGATTTTGCCCTGCATGTCATATCTTAACTGCTACATGTATCCATATGTTTGTATTATAAGCATATGCTGTATCCAGTCTACATATATATTGTATAACTCAAAAAAAAAAAATAGTTTCAAATAAAATGTATTTCTTACTGTTATAAAAGAGAGTGATTGAAAAAAATATTTGTGTTTAAATAGAGTATGAAAAGAGTATCCGGCACACCAATTTGAGATAAAGGTAAATTTTATTTTGTTCTTAATGCCAGTGGCAGAGTGCAACGTTTCAGTCTAAGCGACCTTCCTCAGGCACTGAGCCGTGCTGGTTAGATTGCATGGACGTGCGCTTGTCAAAGTAATAGCGGCTGGCCGCTGTGTCTTGGCCATGACACAGCAGCCAGTCGCTATTACTTTGACAGGCGCTCGTTTTTGACCAAGTTATAAACAATTTTAGATTTATGATAACTAGTTTCTTAATAGACAACTGGGAGTGTTTTTACTTTTTACGAACTGGGCGTTGTACAGAGGTGTGTATGACGCTGACCCATCAGTGACCAATCAGTGACCAATCAGCATCATACACTTCTCATTGTTCCAGCCCAGCTTCTTTCACTGCACAATGACACTGTAACAATGGGCTGGAACAATGAGAGTGAATGACGCTGATTGGTCACTGATTGGTCAGCGTCATACACTCCTCTGTACAACGTCCAGTTGGTCAAAAGTAAAAACACGCCCAGTTGGCTATTAAGAAACTAATTATCATAAATCTAAAATTGTTCATAACTTGGTCAAAAATGATCATTTTTCAAAATAAAAACCACTGTTGTTATCTACATTACAGGCCTATCAGATTAAGTAGGAGATAGTAGGGGGTGGTGGGAGATAGGGCACTTATAAACTGGTGATGGAGCCTCTTTAACATAGCAGAGCATAGCACTTCACACAACTCATTTTAGTAGTGCAGCAGTACATTGAATTATTAATGAATTAATTAATAGTAACTTTGTAAATACTTTTTCATGTGACTACGGCTTCATTCACATCTGCGTCAGGGTCCCGTTCTGACGTTCCGTTGGAGCTTTCCGTCGGAACGGAGCCCTGACTGATACAAACGGACATCCGGTGACAATGGTTTCCGTTTGTCTCCGTTGTGCAAGGGTTCCGTCGTAGCGTAGTTCTGTCTGAGCTTTCCGTCTAGTCGACTTAGCTATTGATTCCATCAAAACGAGGGAGTCCTTGCACAATGAAGACAAACGGAAACCATTGTCACCGGATCTGTCACCATTGAAATCAATGGTGATGGAAACGGAAACCTTTGGTTTCCATTTGTGTCAGTTAGGGCCCCGTTCTGACGGAAAGCTCCGAACGTCGGAACGGAGCCCTGATGCAGATGTGAACGAAGCCTTAAAGTGTACCTAACATTACTGGTGACTTTTCTGTACATGAAAAATAACAGCATTTCTGGCCTTTATATAACTTTCATTCCGCATTTTTTGCATTTTTCCCCACTACAGGCTCGATCTATAATTCTGTTTCCTCTGAGCTAGTGGGTGGAGTCTAACTGCTATCATGTCTACTGTACATAGATACATAGAACATCTTGCTACCCTATCACTATCATATTTTTATATATATATATATATATATATATATATATATATATATATATATATATATATAAAATGCAAAGGAGAGTAGCACATACAGGCTCATAGCCTTAATAATAATTCATAGGGTGCAAGCCTTTGGACTCCGGCCTCCGGTTCCATATATATAGAAAAGCAAAGGAAGGCAGCACGCCACAGCAAGTAGTTTCAAGTGAAAAAGCTTTCCTATACATATATATTTATATATACAGTATATATATATTTATATATATATATATATATACATATATATATATATATACATATATATATATATATATATATATATATATATATATATATGTATATATATATACATACATATATACCAGAACAAAATGATCGCAGCACTCCAAAAAGTAGTCTATTCAAGTTTGAGAAAGGTCCTGTTTGGGGACTGAAATGTTGCATCTGACATGGATTAAATAAACCACATTTTTTATTTTTGAAACTACTTTTTGGAGTACTGAGACCATTTCGTTCTGGTGTATTTAAAGGGACCGTTTGGATTATGGTCAAGTTTGCATAGCGCCCTATGCTCTATCTCCTACCTGCTATATATATGTATATATATATATATATATATATATATATATATGTATATATATATATATATATATATATAAGCTGCAGCAGCATGATGGAGAATATATAGCAGTAATGTGCAATGTAGCTGAGAATTAAACGCTGATGTGACATATAACACTTAACAAAAGCTGCAGCGTCTGTGTCTCTCTCTGCCCCTCTCTCACTCTGCTCCCACTTCTTCCTCCCCTCCCCATAGACTTCTATTGGCAGCTGTAACGTGATCCCTCATGAAACCGATATTCAGTCTTTCCTTGAGGAGTAAAAAAAGTAAATCTGTAAATACAGTGAACAGTTAGGAGGGAGTGGGGGGGATAGACTCCAGAAAGTAAAGAAAGAGGTATTTTTCTCTAATAAGCTAAATGATAATGTTTCTTATATTCGCCTGTGCTATAATAACGACATAGAGTAGCTGTAACTTTTTAACGATCAGGTGTGCTCCCCACTGTACACTGCTCTCTGGTAACAAGATTCCAGTAGAATTTTACAATTTAGAGTTCTGACTGGCAGATGAAACATTGTATAAACATTGTATCATTATAAAGCAACACAAGATATGTATAGCAAAGTACATGCAAAGATATTTACAATTGTATGTAGATGTAAACTGTGGATGTTGTAGATATATTGTAAAAAAAACAATTTTTCCTCTAAGTCTTGTTGATCCACATAAATGATTGTGTAAATTTAAAACCATCCCTTACTCATTCTTCTACAAATCTATATGTGTTTTTCTTCCCTTATACGGTGCATTGGATCACAGCGGATAACTATTTCAGGCTTTTTATCTCATACCCTTGACTCAGTAAGAACATTTCCACTAATGGCACTTGTTTACTTTTGATAAACAAATTCCAGATCATTCATCACCCTTCCAAGTTGAAAAGCCTGACATTATAGCTGCATTAATTTTGTTTTATTAATGAGAGTGCAGATATCCCACAGTCTGTAATTAGAATCTTACTGCAGTGTTTCTCAAAATTACAGAAACTTCTAGACATCTTCATATTTAAGGCCCGCGGTGTATGGAGCCAAACCATGACACAGATTAACTCTACAAAGAAAATTATATTCTTCCTGTCTGTATTACTGCAGGCATACAGGGTGATAAACAAGATCACCAAATGTAGAAAACATTGAAAAGCTAAGATTCATTAAGATGACGAGAGACGTTTATTTTCTTTTTATACATACATACATACGTCCATTCTTCAGGACTTTAGAGCAAAACATTCTGCCGGAAAAGACAAGCCCTTTATTATGCAGTCTTACTGCTTGTAGTGCTATAATAACTGGGGGGGATCTTGCTCACCTTTGGGGGGCACAACTCTACTGTAGGCAGGTAATAATGTTATTGGGTGATGTAGCTGCAGCTAGGTCCAAACCGGTGGTCCAAAGACAACCGCTCCAAGAGACATGTAAGGAGAAAAATTGTGAACCAAAGTACAGCGCTGCTAACATCAAATGCAAGTCCAGACAAAGAGGTAATATATGGGATTTATTGGGTTTTTCATTAAAATAATTAAATAGGCAATTAAATCGGCTACGCGTTTAGACACTGGACTAGCATCTTCATCAGGCCAAATGTCAGACTAAGATTCCTTGGGTCCATCAGAGGAAATTATTCTATAGAACCTTCCTCCAGCTATACTGGACATCTGCTTCTCCACTCCCAATTTCATTGTAATCTTTGTTGCTAGCATTGTACACACAGGAATTAGTGTTAATAAGATCTAATAGGTTATTTGTGAATCAACTCATAAGAAATAGACCATAATGGCAAGTGATTGGCTCCAAAGTCACCTCTAAATGGAGTAGTCTTCTACTGGACCCTTGGAGGTCATTAAAGGATCCTCTGGTACTCTAGTGGGTCTTTCCGGCCCTGAATTCTACCTTCAATTACTACATACATACTAACAGATATGCTAACAAGTAGTTTTAGTCCTATGCATTTTATTTCTTATCTGACAATAACAAAGTTGAAGCAGTTCTGTTTTTTGCATTTCTGTTTTTTGCTTAGTTTTTAGACTATTCGACAATTTTTTTTACAGGCGCTCGAGCTGCAGGGCTGTAATAATACAATTTGTAAACTTCTATTCATGTCCAGAAACTTGCCCACTAGGCTTTTTTTTACTGAAGACTAAGATGGTCCCAAACCAGGTCATTTGTTGTACAGAGCAAAAGCCATAATATGGCACCATAAACTTTTTTTGTACCTTATAATGTCTGGTATGCAGCGACAGGGACTCTGTGTGTCAGGCCCCACTCTATGTTGTAAACCACTTTTTTTTACTGGTGTCCTTCAGGGTGTCATTAATACAAAACATTTATTGGACCTTCATTTTTATGAAAAGTTTTTGTTTTTAAGAATAGTTTCCCTTTAAGGAATGCACACAGCAGGCAGAGCCTTTCATAAACACTAAGTATATAGCTGTCTGGACACGTAGGCAGGTGACAGGTCTTAATAGTGCAGTGTGAACATCTCAGTTAATGTGAATGTGAAGGTATACAAGTATAGACATTGGGGGTATGTTACTATTCTATAAAGTTAGCAGTTCTCAGCTGCTAATTAATAGTGATGCTATTCTATTCCATCTACAACTCTGTTGTGATAAATAGTAGGCAGCGAAGACAAGTTCATCCACAACACATTGCTAATTAGAATTAAAAGCAATTAGTTGAAAACTGGTGTAATGTCTGTCTTATGAAATGACAGGTTATTAGTGGTTAATGCTTTTGTTTTTTTGTTTTTTCGTAATTGCGAAATGAGATGATAAACAATGTTTTCCAAATAAAAAGTAAGACATATGCAAAACAACCTTTATATATGTATATTTTTTAGTTCAAGAAACGTTTCCATTTTTTTTAAGCTACGATGATTATTTATAAATATTATTCTAACATTGTTTCCAATTTTTTTAACAATTAAATGCCCTAAATAAGTAAATAAATCAACTGCACAGGCTTATGCCATATAAATGCCAAATAAGTATATTCTAATGCCATAATGACATACACTAAGAACATTTTTAATTCTATTACAACAAATATGTACTTTTTAAATTGTTTTTTTTTTTATTTTTGAGTGTTACATTATTATTATTATTATTATTATTATTATTATTATTATTATTATATTACTAAAAATGTCTTATACTTTTTTTTAAAAATTGTAAATAGTTTTATTTTTGTATATTTTATTTATTATTTTATACATTTTAGGTATTTATTTATTTTTTTTACTTTTCTTTTGTTTTATACTTTATAAATAATCAGGACATTATTAAAGACAACAATTCAGAACCTTATAAATTAAAAAAAAATTCTTCCATATTATAGCAAAATAATATATGATTGGAATAGGAAGCTGTTTAAAGAGGCTCTGTCAGCCGATTATAAGTGCTCTATCTCCTACATAATCTGATAGGCCTGTAATGTAGATAACAACAGTGGTTTTTATTTTGAAAAACTATCATTTTTGACCAAGTTATAAATAATTTTAGATTTATGCAAATTATTTTCTTAATAGACAACTGGGCGTGTTTTTACTTTTAACCAACTGGGCATTGTACAGAGGCGTGTATGACACTGACCAATCAGCATCATACACTTCTTATTGTTTCAGCCCAGCTTCTTTCACTGCACAATCACACTGTAACAATCACACTGTGCAGTGACACATGATGGGTTGGTACAATGAGAAGTGTATGACGCTGATTGGTCACTGATTGGTCACTGATTGGTCAGCTTCACACACTCCTCTGTACAACGCCCAGCTGGTAAAAACTAAAAACACGCCCAGTTGTCTATTAAGAAACTAATTAGCATAAATCTCAAATTGTTCATAACTTTGTAAAAAATTTTTCTCAAAATAAAAACCACTGTTGTTATCTACATTACAGCGCTGGTCATATTATGTAGGAGATAGGGCATTTATAATCTAGTGACAGAGCCTCTTTAATATAGTTTTTTTGGAGGGCTATAAAGCATTTATTTTTTTATTTTAAAGTATGACAATTAAATGAAGTTAATAGTTGGTAATTTAACTGGTTGCCGACACAGGACGAGAATGCTCGTCCTGAGCCGCGAGTACTTGGCGCATTAGGACGAGCATTCTCGTCCTGTGTGATAGCCGTCTGTGCGCACGATCCAGAGCGGGGCAACGGCTGTAATACACAGCCATGGCCCCGCTCTGACAGCGGAGAGAAGAGAAACATCTTCTCTCTGCTGTTAACCCTTTGAATGCCGCGATGAAAGCTGATCACGGCGTTCAAGGAGAGGGGACTGCACTTTGATCAAAGCCCATAACTCGTATGGCCAGACAGCCCAGGGTCCATTGAAGGACCCCAGGGCTGTCTGAACATATTTCCTGTTGTTAGGGCATAATGAGGTGTACCCTAACAACTGCCTGTGTACAATCAGTACACAGGCTAATGTGCTGACATATAGATCTATGCCAGTACATTGCAGTTACAAAATCAAAATGATAAATCCCTTTATGGGATTAAAAAAAAAAAGTTAAATGAATGTAAAAAAATGTAATGATAAATAAATAAATAAAAAGTAAAAAAAAAGGAAAAAAAAATTCACATAAACACACATTTTTAAATTATAAGTCCCAAAACATGAAATAATATAGACATATTTGGTATTGCCACAACCATAACAACCTGTACAACAAATGTATAACATTATTTATGATGATCGGTGTATGGTGTAAAAAAATAAATATATTAAAACTGCTGCGGAACTGCTTTTTCTCTGCATTTTTGCCAAAATAAAAATTTATAGAAATTAAACGATAATGTATTTCTAGCAAAAAATGGTACCTACATAAAGTACATCTCGTCCCGCAAAAAACAAAGTCTCATACAACTACGTCGTATAAAAAAATAAAAGAGTTATGAGCGTCGGGATGCAAAGAGGGAAATATAAAAAAATTGTTCTGTCCTCAAGGCCAAAATTGGCCGTGTCCTTAAGGGGTTAATAAAATAAAAAACCTTAAAAAATAAGCTAATAATAGTTTTCATAAGGAGGCGAGCTAAAGTGAATGGTGCCTGTACATTACATCTTCTCTACCTAACAAATCCAATTATTTATTAGTCTGAAATTAATTTTTTAGCATTAACATGTTTAATTTGATATTTAATCTCTAAATGTACTTTATAGATGTTAGGCCATTAACACTATCGTCATGATTTGTTTGTTTCCAAACAAACGTAACAATAATTGGCCTTTCTAAAGATCAGCGAAAAGCCATGATACTACTGTTTCACACATCCATTTATTGCGCTACCATAAGAAATAACGATAATTGTGGTGGCATGATTGGTAATGTAAATTCAGTTTTTAGCAACATTTACAGTAATTTTACAATCGGCATTGCTGCCTAGTATACAACAATGATGCTCCTTACCCACTGGTGAGAGTTTCCTCCCCGTCTGCTGTGGGAATTGTATTGATGGGAAGCGACCATCAGATTCTCGGCGCATTATCACTTATCGGTGGTTTCAAAAGTTGTGCTGTGTAATGAGGCCTTTATTTGATTTTTTTTATGTGGTTATTAATGTGACTAAAACTTCTGCATGAATATATTTGGCTACATATTCGATATTACTCTTTGAAAAATGAAGAAACATCATTATGTATAATGAATGAACTTAGACCAGTAGTTTTTGGGTAGAAGTTGGGAAGTTGGGCTCAATAGATATATATTATCTACATGTTGTGAGACACAATAGCAAGACATAGTCACGTGTACTATGGAAATTACAAAAGAAGTTAAGCATAGAAATGTCTTTTGCTTCTTAGAGGGTTTGTAAGCCTACAGGACATTTGTTGGCTCATAATGCCAATCACACATGACAGTCAATGACGACAGCTAGGCGAATACTATGTTCCTGTATTGCTTGCAAATCTGTTATCGAATGATAATCCTGCCTCAGTTACGTCAATCAAAACCAAATCTTTTTCTGTGTACAATAAGTTATGCACATGACTGTATTATGGCTCCATACTAGTTCCAAGCTGTACAGATCCATAATAATGCACCCAAAGAAATCTATGAGGCCATATTATACTTCTGTATGCTATACATGAATTTATAAGAAGGCATCTGAAAGTTTTTTTTTGTCTGAGACTCATACAAAATCCAACTGATAAACCTCCAAACGCAAAACATACACTAAAACTGTGTTACATTCCATTGGATGCCATATTGTACAAGAATTAGCTACGTAAGTCGGTGCTATGTGGAGATACCATACGGTGGCACGTGGAGCACCTACGGCTCCGTAGTACAGCAATGTAGGGACTCGATATGCCGCTGTATAGACTCTGCACACATGGCTCTACCTTTGGGTACACATGGCTCTACCTTTGGGTACACATGGCTCTACCTTTGGGTACACATGGCTCTACCTTTGGGTACACATGGCTCTACCTTTGGGTACACATGGCTCTACCTTAGGCACTTTTGCACAAGAGCTCCAGCACAAACAGTCATCAACAATACATACACAAAAACATCAAACCATTATCATGTTTTATGATGTTGATGTTTTCCAACTTTATAAATGATAAATAATCTATAGTAAATTTCATTAACATTTCATTAAAAATCCAGCACAACTCGCCAGACTCAATACAACTTTTTAATCATAAGTAAATTAGTTTAGTTGAAAGTATATTTTGGCATTAAATCAGTATTTGCTTTCAATCGACTTTCTAATAAGTTTTTAGTAGACTGACTTTTCCACTGTAGTCCGTGAAATTACAATCACTTCCTGACATATCTCGATGAATTCAGACAGTTTTATTAACCTCAAGTGGATAAAACTATGTTATTCCTTTTAGTGCATTATTCAAAAAAGATGAAATATCTGATTATTCATCTTTTTACTTCTACCTAAAACAAGATAAAAGAAAAAAGAGTGATAATTTTAAGAGGGGAGAAAAACATATTGTGATCATTAAAACTTTCTGCATTTCTAACTATTTTTGAGAAATATAAAAGTGACAAACTCAGAATATGTTACCTACAAAAGTCTATGGATTTTATTGAAGTATTTAAATGATAGATAAAGGATAATAATAATGGATTTGATTCAGTGAGATATACTAATGATCAATTTTGCAGGCAGAATGACGGAAAAAAAAATAGCAGTAGAGAATTGGTATTATTGGATTGATCCAGCAGATAAATATTAATATGAGTTCTTTGTAGGTTGTATGCGGTTGAACAAATGAGAAACTAGTTGATGACTAGGCTCAAAATTGTCATCAAAGACTTGTCAGCAATTTGGAGTTAGACATATAAAACATTATAACATAGTTTGTAAGGCTGAGAAAAGACATAAGTTTATCCATTTGAGCATATTATCCTGCAATGTTGATCCAAAGGAAGGCAAAAACCCCATGAGGCAAAAGTCAATATTCCTCATCTTAGGGAATAAATTCCTTCACGACCCCATATCTGCCAGAATGAATCCCTGGATCATTGCTTCGTTTCCAGTAATCTAGTAAGCATAACTGGTAATATTGTTACTTTATTCATCAAATTTATGGCTTAAGTGGACACTAACGTTTCAAACAACTTCTGCTAATCTAATAGTATACCTGATATATAACAACTTTATCATTTGTTTTCTGCTAAAATAGTATAATGCCCCCCATAGCTGACCACCACAGTATAATGCCCCCATAGCTGCCCCCGCAGTATAATGCCTCTGCAGCCCCCACAGTATATTGCCACCCATAGCTGCCACATACAGTATAATGCCCCCATACAGTTTGATGCCCTCCATAGCTGCCCCATACAGCATAATTCCCCTATACAGGATAATGCCCCAATAGCTGTCCCATACATTATAATGCCCCCATACATTATAATGTCTCCATAGCTGCCACATTCAGTATAATGCCCACCATACAGTATAATGCCCCATACAATATAATGCCCCTCATAGCTGACCCATACAGTATAATGCCCCCATACAGTTTGATGCCCTCCATAGCTGCCCCATACAGCATAATTCCCCTATACAGGATAATGCCCCAATAGCTGTCCCATACATTATAATGCCCCCATACATTATAATGTCTCCATAGCTGCCACATTCAGTATAATGCCCACCATACAGTATAATGGCCCATACAATATAATGCCCCTCATAGCTGACCCATACAGTATAATGCCTCTATACACTATAATGCCCCCATACAGTATAATGCTTCCTCAGCAGCTGCCATATGAGCCCCACTCCCATACCCAGTATAATGCCCCCATATGTATGTACCTAATAGAAAAATAATAACATAATTACTTACCTATCCCTTTTCCCACGTGGGTGGAGGAGATCTTTTTCCTCCTCCGCACTGTGATGTGAGTGACTCGGTGCAGACAGGCGCGATAACGTCACTACATTGTGCCTGCCTGCGCCGATCCTCTCGGGTCACAGTGAATGCTGGAGCAAGGCTCTAGCATAGAACCCAACTGAATGTGCATCTTGCGGAGGCGGATTCAGTTGGAAGCGGGAACAGCGCTGCCAGCTGGGCCCCCCAGGCTTAAGAGCCCGGTCGCAGTTGCAACCCCTATAGCTACGCCACTGCATGATAGCTGTTAGGATCCATCCACTAGCTCAGAGACAACTGAAAATGAGAGATGGAGTCCGCAAAGGAAAACAACTTCTAAATAATGCAAAATCAAAGTCCTATAATGGCCAGAAATAGTGTTATTCTTCATGTACACATATGTGACATCCTTACTCTGAAACATCACCAGAAAAGTTAGGTGCGCTTTAATTAAAGGGGTTGTCCACTTTGGACAATCCTGTTTTGCAGGAAAAAAAACAAAAAACAATCTTTGGTGAAATTAAGCAGCAAGTGTTAATTTTCCCTGCCGCACCACCACAGGGGAAATTAAGTATTACGTAGAGCCCTTTTATAATAAATGGACTGTCAGTGTAAAGCATAGACATTTTCTGTGTCCTCCAGAGAGAGAGAAGCTGTTTGTAGCTGTTATGCACTCTGGCAAATAGATAAGGGTCCTAAATTGGGGCACTCACATGCATAACTCTATTACAAGGGCCTGGGAATTAATATATCTATTGTAGTTATGAACTTCCATGATAATTGTAGAGGAAAAATAAAAAACAAGAACATAGTGTTCCATAGGGCAGCACTTACAGCAGAGAAAGTTACAAAACAGGTCGAACAAATGGTATTTTCCTTACCTTTGACCCATTAGTGACCAGCCTATTTTAGGACTTAATGACCAAGTTATTTTTAAAATTTTTCCATTGTCGCATTCAAAGAAATATAACTTTTTCTTTTCGTGTCGACATAGCTGTATAAGGACTTGTTTTTTGCGGGACAAGTTGTATTTTTTTAATAGCACTATTTTGTGGTACATATAATTGCTTATTAACTTTTATTAGATTTTTTTGGGGTGAATAGAAAAAAAACAGCAATTTTGCCACTTTTTTTGGCGTCCTAAATTTACACCGTTTACCGTGTGGTACAAATATAATAACTTTATTCAGCGGGTCGTTACGATTGCGACTATACCAATTTTATATAGTTTTCTTATGTCTTACTACTTTTACACAGTAAAAACCAATTTTTTTCAAAATTATTTGTTTTTGTTTCGACATATTTTAAGAGCCATAACTTTTTTTTATTTTTCCGCCAGTGCTGTATGAGGGCTTTATTTTTGCGGAAGACTTGTTGTTTATATTGGTGCCATTTTGGAGTAAATGCGATTTTTGAAGACTCTTTATCAAATTTTTGGGAAATTAGGATGAACAGCAAACAGCCCTTTTTTGGCATTGTCTTTTATTTAATTGTTTTACGGCGTTCGCCATGCAGGTCAAATAATGTAATCATTTTATAGTTGGGGTCGTTACAGACGCAGCGATATCAAATATGTGTGACTTTTTTACTTTTGTTCTTTCATAATAAAGCATTTTTACTTGGGATTTTTATTTGTAATTAACTTTATGAAACTTTTTTAAACTTTTTTTTTTTTTTTAGTCCTTAAGCCCTTATTCACATGACAGGGTTTCCCGGCCGTGTGACAACCATTCAAAAAACGTCCGTCACATGGCTACAGTAGGAACAATAGACCCCTAATGGGGCTATTCACACGACCGATTTTTTTGACGGCCTGGGGAACCCGGCCATCAAAAAATGGGACATGCCCTATTTTCGGACGTTCTTGAAGTCTATGGGGCCAGGTAATACACGGCCATCACTTGAATGTGCTCCAAGTGACAGCCATGTCTTCCATTCCTCGCTCTCTCTCTTTCTCCTCCTCACAGTGCGAAGTGCATGTGAGGAGGAGGAGGAGGGTATGTCTTTTGCTCCCTGTAGGAGCTTCAGCAACGCTGTGACCGGGGATTGGGGATTCCACTCCAGCAGAAGTCCCTGACTTCACTGTTCCCATATATGGACAAAGTGAAGTCAGGAACTCTGAAGCGGAATCCCCGGTGATGTGTCTCCGCTCCAGGAGAAGTCCCTGACTTCACTGTCTTCATATATGGACATTGAAGTCAGGGACTTCTCCTGGAACGGTGGCGCTATCTACAGACAGGTAGGGGGGCTGCCATATAATTGGGGGGGGGGTGGGGTGGTGCTGTGTAGAACTACTTGCAGGGGGCTGTGTGGCATTACCTATGGAGAGGCTGTGTGGCATTACCTACAGGGGGCTGTGTGGCATTACCTACAAGGGGGCTGTGTGCCACTACCTACAGGGGGCTGTGTGCCACTACCTACAGGGGGATGTTTGCCACTACCTACAGGGGGCTGTGTGCCACTAACTACAGGGGGCTGTGTGCCACTACCTACAAGGGGGCTGTGTGCCACTACCTACAGGGGGCTGTGTGCCACTACCTACAGGGGGATGTTTGCCACTACCTACCGGGGGCTATGTGCCACTACCTACAGGGGGCTGTGTGCCACTACCTACAGGGGGCTGTGTGGCACTACCTACAGGGGGCTATGTGGCATTACAGCGGGCTGTGTGGCATTACATTGGACTGTGTGGCATTACCTACAGGGGGCTGTGTGGCCTTACCTACAGGGAGCTGTGTGGCACTACCTACAGGGGGCTATGTGGCACTACCTACAGGGGGGCTGTGGCAGTATCTATAGAGGGCAGTGTGTGGCATTATCTACAGAGGGAAGTGTGTGGCAAAAATGTACAAATGAAATTCATCCGATTTTAAAACAGACAGGTAAAAAAACAGATGCAAAATGGGTCAAAATCGGCCGTTAAAAACGGAAACATGGCCCTGAACAGAATCAGAATGGATGCAAAACGGATGCAAACCGCCCGGGAAAAACGGCCCAAAATGGCCGATTTTATCGGCCGACACTCGGACCCTGTCATGTGAATAAGGCCTTAGATTTCACTATGCGATTATTTGATCACTTTTATCATACACTGCAATACTTCTGTATTGCAGTGCATTATGGTCTGTCAGTGTAAAACTGACAGGCATTCGTTAGGCCATATAGCATTCACTAGAGGCAGACCTGGGGCCCTTTGTTAGGCCTCCGGCTGCGATAGAAACCACCGTGCCACGTAATTGCATCACGGGTGTGCCGATGAGGTGAGACAGGGAGCCCCCTCCCTCTAAAACCAATCGCGACCGCCGCAACTGAGGGGTTAAATGGGCGGGATCTAAAATGTTGATTTAGATCCCGCCCACTCAAGCAGGTCTGCTCCCAGCCCAAAGCTACCTCCAGTAGCTTAGCACAGGGAGCTTTAACTGCTCCCCGGCGGCGCTGCTTTATTCTGATGCAGCGCCGTAAAAAGGGTACTGCATCAGAATAAAGCCCGTTAGTGACTGCCGTGAAGACGTATTGGCGGGTTAATTGTGTTTGTATAACAGACTCAACTTTAATTACGGCGTGCAAAATATAGATTTATAGTCAACTGCTGGTCCTTCTTTTAACCAGACAGTGAGAGATACATGGTCGCAATGGGATTAGGTCAGAGGCAAAAAAATAGGAATAGCGATAGCTGCTGACATCAGAAGTTGAGGAGGTGTTGGTAGTAATGAAAATTTATTTAGGCAATGCATTTCAACACCTAAATGGTGTCCTTATCAGGCATAATAAAACAGGTAAGAACCATAAATAAATACATTTAAAAAAATCGCGTAAATACGCCACAGCTACGTCATAAGTTAGAATTATTTAGATGAAATGAGGAGTTAAGAAAAGCTGACGTACATTATGTGTTGCGATTTTAGGTGTATTACCATTACTACTCCTGAACATATCCATTCCACTATCCTTAATAGATTTCCCAAATTGAGGCAAAGGGATTGTTTCTGGATTTATAAGTTGCCTTACTTACAGCACAATGACCTTAATGACATGAACCAATAAGCCTTTTAAAACATATCCATTTTTTGTACTTTCTTACATTCCCTCTTCTGTCAACTCATCTTATCGCCTTCCTCCAATACGGTCTATATTTTCGGTCCTTCAGTTTTTATTGTACGATCAGTATTATCATGCTTCTGCTTTTCGGCCTCCATAGCCCTTAAAGAGGCTCTGTCACCAGATTTTGCAACCCCTATCTGCTATTGCAGCAGATAGGCGCTGCAATGTAGATTACAGTAACGTTTTTATTTTTAAAAAACGAGCATTTTTGGCCAAGTTATGACCATTTTTGTAGTTATGCAAATGAGGCTTGCAAAAGTCCAAGTGGGTGTGTTTAAATGTAAAAGTCCAAGTGGGCGTGTATTATGTGCGTACATCGGGGCGTTTTTAATACTTTTACTAGCTGGGCGTTCTGATGAGAAGTATCATCCACTTCTCTTCAGATCGCCCAGCTTCTGCCAGATCAGCGTTTGCAGGTAAGTAGCTACATCGACTTACCTGCTAACGCCGATGCTGCTGCAGAATCAAATGTAGCCTCTGGTGCCGATGTGTCCTCGCTCGTCTGACACGATGCAGGACCTGTGAGTGACGTCACAGCGTGATCTGGCAGAAGCTGGGCGTTCTGAAGAGAAGTGGATGATACTTCTCGTCAGAGCGCCCAGCTAGTAAAAGTATTAAAAACGCCCCGATGTACGCACATAATACACGCCCACTTGGACTTTTACTTTTAAACACACCCACTTGGACTTTTGCAAGCCTCATTTGCATAACTACAAAAATGGTCATAACTTGGCCAAAAATGCTCGTTTTTTAAAAATAAAAACGTTACTGTAATCTACATTGCAGCGCCTATCTGCTGCAATAGCAGATAGGGGTTGCAAAATCTGGTGACAGAGCCTCTTTAATATAGCGTTTGTTACCATAGCTACTTCTCTTACCCCTATCTCTGCCAGTTATGTCCTTTTTACACATCTACTCCGAGAATATATGTATATTTTCTCTTTGGACCATTTAGTTTTGTCACAGACCCTTTCAATACATTGACCGGTTGTTTTCTTAATTGCAGATTTTTTTTTTATTATACTGTAAATATTGTATGCAATGCTTGATACATTATAATCTTGTGTATTTTAGCTAATCCTCTTATATAGAGCCATTAGATCAAATCCAGTTTAAGTCCTACCTTTCAACCTGGCAATGTACAGTACATCAGCTTTTCTTATCTCTTCTTTTAATTACTGTTTAATCTTCATTTTATCTAATGAATTCTAATTAATGACGTCACTCTAGCGCCTTTTTTTATTCATGTATTGTATGTTATTTTTTTGCGCTGATGATTGCTTAAATATATTTACATTACCACTACTGACACCTTCTTCACTCCTGATGTCAGCAGCACCCACTTTTCCTATATTTTTTCCCCTTACTTGTTTTCATGATAGTCCTGTACCACTGGACATTTTCATCTTTATTGCATTAGATAATAGAGCTATAAAAAAAAAAAAAAATCAACAACAGTATTCCCAAGCTTTTTAGGGTCTGTATTATGGCTGCATTATCTGGGCATATGTTTATTTTCAACCGTACTAACTATGTAACTATGTGACTCCAGTGAACCAAACTTAGATCACCATAAGGTTCTTGGAGATCTAAGTTCTGTTTAGAAAAAGGCATGCAGGGTTCTAGGTGTCACAGCCGTAACACGGACCTTAAAATGTGGTCATATTACCATCTGAAATTGGTTTTCGGTTTATTGGCTTTTTATCATGTTGGTGCTGGAGCGTGCGTACGTTTGAGATAGGAGAACCAGCTTGTGATTCCCATTGCAGAATTACTATATAGGAATAATACATCACTCATATTATTTCACATCTAATTTTTATGTTTTTCTGTTACATATCTCTTATCACAATATCTGTGTTTTTTGGAATTTCTGAAATTTTTCTGAAAGTTTCCTGAAAACTAGGATCAAGTTGATGTTGTGTAATACAAGAAAGCTGAAAGTGACAATGTTGCAAGTAGGTGATATGTGCAATTCACGTCAAACCTGTAAGAAAAAATAACTGTTTCGGGTAACTAATCAACTATTACTTTGTCCCATCGGTTATTCATTGGTGAAGAATTAGCTTTACACCCAAAATGATGCTGTTTTCCCACATGTGCACTCTAAATGCCATGAGTACATGCCCGTGCAAGAATAAAAGACTTTTATTGATTTCTTCACACTAATTTGATGTCAATTGGCCTGAACAGCAGGAATCTTCAATTTATTTCTACTTGCTGTCTGATAGACAACAGGTCTGTAAAAGTTACAACTCTGGAATTCCCATTTCCCCAATCAACCCTTCATTTTATTCATGTTGTATTTTTGTATTGTAGTTATACTTTTTGCGTTATTTAAATGCTTTTTAATTTTCATCAATAATACACTTCATTAATTCTATTTCTATTGATTTTACCCATTTTGAACTAAGCATTATTATTTTTTAACTTGATTTATGTATTCAGTTTTGCACATGCACGGCATATTTAGCCTTACATTTCTGTATAAAAGTAATTTATATGCTAGAATAAGTGCCAATCATTTTTCCTTGGCCCTGACATTCGAGACCATGATTCTTTGAGGCAGAGTGCCAAATTCAAACTTCTCAAATATGGTTGAGATTTATGCCAATTCTAAAAAAGGTCTATTCTCTCTCATTGCCATGTTGTGGGGAATAGAAATGACAACGGCTCTCAGTACATTTCATACTCAGAGCAGTTGTCACTTTTCCTGCTTCTGCTGGCCATTACCTAAGGCAGTGTTTCTCAATTTCATTCCTCAAGTATCCCCAACAGGTCATGTATTCAGAAATTCCTTTGTACAGGTGATACAAGTGTTGTCAGTGCGTCAGAAAAGGCCACATGTGTTTTCTGTATGGGTAGCTTGGTGGCTTAATGGTTAGCGTTGTTGCCTTGCAGCGCTACAGTTCTGTGTTTAAAGGACAAGATCTGCATGGAGTCAGTATGCTTTTCCAGTGTTTGTTAGTTTCCTCCAGGTACCCCGGTTTCCTTTCACACTCTAAAAATATACAGATAGAGTTAAAAAATATATACAGTATAGATTGTGAGCCCCACAGACAATTTCTGTACAGCGCTGTGGATTATATTGGTGCTCTATAAGTAAGGATGGGATATCCCCAAATCATGACCAATAGGGGGGACCTATACCTGTTTCAGACAGAATATTTTATTCTTTGTATAATGGAAATTTATGCATTTTTTCAATATGCTTAATGTATAAATTCCTCCCGGTTTTCAAGATCTCTGTTTGCAGTCATTCAATAAGAACCTTCATTATGTCCATTCAGTAGAAGTCCAATGTCTATGGTCATTTAATGGACACATATGTGCCTAGCATATTTTAAGACAGCTCTGACAATTGTTCTGTAACAGTAATGAGTCATGCACCTATATGATCATTACATGAACAGGACAGATTTTTATCCACTGGTAGCAAAAAATAAAGTGTCTTATCGAATGACTGCCAGCAGCGCTCTTGAAAACTGTAATGAATTGATACAGAAAGTACTATATATTGGAACATTTTATAACTTTTCATCATACAAAGAATAATATATTTATTTGTCAAAACCGACAAAACCTTTTTGAAGCATACCTGTCGATTCAGGTGACTATTCAGAATAAGCTGTTATATGTGTGTACATGAGAAGCAACACTATTTCTGACCATTAGGAGACTTATATTATGCATTTTTCAGCAGTTTTCCCCTCTGCAGGTTCTATCTAATTCTCAGTTTTGCCTGAGCAAGAGTGTGGTATCTAACTGCTATCATGTCCTCCATACAAAGCACACATAAAGAAGAGAACATCCAGCTCTGTTTTCTCTACCTATCAGATATATAATCAAATATACAGAAATAGCAACAGCATGGAAGAGATTATACAGCAGTAACGCGAACAGAAATACTGCAGATTCTCTTTAGCGTATGCGCAGCTTTTCCATAGTATTTCCACAGCGTTTCTGCAGCAAAATCCAGAAATCCAGACATGTTACATGTTAAAATCTGATCTACATGGTGGGACTTTATTCCAATTTCCATATTTCACGGAAAATCTGCAGGATTTCCGTTGCGGGTGAATCTAGCCTTACTAGAAAGCTGCAGCTTTCCTCTCACTCTGCTCTTGCTCCCTCCCTCTACCCTCTCCATAAACTTCTATGGGCAGCTATAACCTGATCCATCAGTGAGCTGATAGTCCATCTTGTCTTGAGTAGATGGACAGATAGTGAGTGAACAGTTAGGAGAGGGGAGGAAAGGAACCTGATAAGTGGAGAAAGAGCCATTTTTCTCTAATAAAATATACTACAAAGTTTCCTATTTTTCCTTGTATTAATGATTTAAAGTTTGTTCAAAGTCCAGTGCCTATTTAAGGACTAGAGTTGAGATCACTCAAGGGACCCATGCTGAAATCATTCTTATTATGCAGAGCATGCAGAGTGCATTTTGCTCTGAGGTTAATGACACTTTACATGCATTGTTCACATATTATGAACATGTTATTAAACATTATTTTATCGTTAAATGAATGAGTATAGAAATAGTATTTTGTGTCGAAAATGCTAATCAGTCATAAGAAAAAAAAACATTGTGATGTCTAAATGCAATGGACGTCATATTTTTATATTATGTTCTCTATTATAAAACTTACTTAATTCATATCTAAGCTGATATTGTGTTCCAGGTTGACTTTTTGCTAAGAATGAATCTTGACATGCCCTCATTACATCATGCCATTCAGGCCTGAAGGCATTTTTGCTTTGCCGGCTGCCAGGTTATGACCCACTGGTAGAACAATACTGTGTATGCAGTAGATGACAGTTACATGGAGAGAAATTCAATTCAATAGGAAATTGTTAGATATGTAGGTGTGTTTATGTGTATGTGTCTATATGGGTGATCAAAGGGATTGCGCATAAGATATATTTATATGTCTATACCTACTAATGCACACAAAGTATATGTATTTACCCTATATGGTCAAAAGTATTGGGACACACCTCTTAATCATTGAACTCAGGTGTTTCATTCAGTCTCATAGACACGTGTATAAAATCAAGCCCCTAGCCATGCAGTCGCCTTTACAAATATTCGTGAAAGAATGAGTTCTAAAGAGCTCACTGAAATCGAGCGTGGTACTGTAAATGGATGCCAGCATTCCAGGTTTCACAAAATTTCTTCCCTCCTAGATGTTCCATGATCAACTGTAAGTGTTATTATTGCAAAGTGGAAACATATAGGTGTCACAGCAACTCAGCCATAATGTGGCAGACCTCATAAAGTTACAGAGCAGGCTCGCAAAGTGCTGAAGCACAACGTGCATAAAAAGGCCAACGCTCTGCTGACTCAATAACTGCAGAGTTCCATACTTCCTCTAGCATTAACATTAGTACAAAAACTGTGCCCCTGTAGCTTTAGGGCATGGCCCAGCAGCTGCATGCAAGCCTTACATCACCAGGCATGATACCAAGCGTCTAATGTAGTGGTGTAAAGCACGACACCACTGGACTCTGGAGCAATAGAAACGTGCTCTGTGGAGTGATGAATCACGCTTCTCTATCGGGCAGTCTGATAGACACGTCTAGGTTTGGCGAATGTCACGAGAACGTTACCTGCCTGACTGCATTGTGCCAACTGTAAAGTTTGGTGGACGAGGGATGATGCTATGGGGTTGTTTTACAGGGGTTGGCCTAGTCCCCTTAGTTTTAGGAAAATCTTAATGCTTCAGCATACCAAGACATTTTGGACAATTGTATGTTTCCAACTTAGTAGGAACAGTGCCCTTTTCTGTTCAAGCATGACTGTGTCCCGATGCAAAAGCAAGGTCCATAAAGGCATGGTTGGGTGAGTTTGGTGTGGAAGAATTTGACTGGCCCACACAGAGCCCTGACCTCAACCCTATCGAACACCTTTGGGATGAACGGAGATTGTGAGCCAGGCCCTCTCCCCAACATCAGTATCTGACCTCACAAATGCTCTCCTGGATGAATGGGCAAAAATGTTCTAAGACACACTCCAAAATCTTGTAGAAAGCCTTCCCAGAAGAGTGGAATCTGTTTTAGCTGCAAAGCGGGGACCAACTCCATATTAATGCCTATCGATTTAGAATGGAATGTTTTGAGAGCTCCTGTAAGTGTAATGTGTTGGAGTCCCAATTCTTTTGTCCCTATAGTTATACGAATGCATAGCACTAATACAAATACAAGTATACATCTTACTTGGGATTGGAAGTTTTTTGCAGGTTAGATATTGACTTTATTTTCTAATATTGTCAGTTTAATATTTATAAGAAAATCAAATTAAGTTGCTCCTTAAAAATCTAATTCATCACAGTGTTACAACAATGATGAGTGGGATCTTGTGACACTAGATGTATAACTTGAAGCTCTGGGATCTGAGCTCTGGAAAAGGGCTCCCCAATGAGAAATATCATTTATAGTACTGGTCTCCTGAGAAGGACCTTCTCCAGAGCCAAGGTGCAACTGCAATCTCCGCACCCCCTGTAGCTACGCCACTGTGTGACATATTGCTGATCTTCACTGTGGTTTCTTTCTGAATGGGGTTGTCTCTTTTAAAAAACAACCCCTTTAAACATCTGTGTCAATAACAAGGTAGCATAGCAGGTGTTTTGTACGGCAAGATATTTCTGACTTATTATTTCCCTTTGCATTTCTCTTAGTAAATTCTTCTTCTCTCTGTCTCCACTTCCTATACCATAACACTGACACAGGCTTCACTTCATTTACACAATCACCGAATGTTCAGGTCACTGCCCAACTAGATCAGTACACTCGTCTCCTGAAGTAGACTATCCTGCTGTGATCACGTGAGGATCTGAAAGACCATTCACTGTCTTATCCTTATCTAGTACATACTAGAGACAAGCGGATACACAGAGGACATCATTTATTATTTATTTACTAGAATACCCATTTGGTTCCAGTTTAAAGCTGCTGCCTTTACAATTTGTGATGCACCATTGACACCTTGTGAAGGTTTTTCTTGTTTTCTAAAAAGACCTGAGAAATTCTTCAGTACAATTAACACACGAGTAAACAGCTTCGCATCCAACACTTATGTTATTGTCCCCTTCCTATGCCCAAGAAGCTGTTTCCACTGTCAGAATCTGATAGTGACGTGTGTCTCCGTTGTCTTAATTGAGTTGATGAACATTCAGGCAAGCAAATCATTTTCACAACTACACTCGGAGAAATCCATGTGCTAATTGCTATGCTGAATAGATATCAGCAAGCTTGATCAGACCTCACATAAACTATATTTAGTATGCAATTACCATCATAGCCAAATAATAATGGGACTGAGATGCATATGCATTTGTATGTCAGAACAATGCAATAGTTATTCTTAAAATGATATCACGGTAAAACATGCTGTTGCCGTAAAATAAGAAAACACTGGAAAACTAGCCTATAATAAAATGCAAAAAGAGTTGAATTATAGTATTTGAACTATACAGTATATACTATTCATGAGAAATAGGGTAAAGCTTTGTATGGAACTTGGGGGTTTTAAATTAACCCCCGCAATCTGCAGAACTTCTAAAGTTCTTACCATTAGGTTTCCTTCTTGGCGCCTGTTTTCTTTATTCAACAGTCCTATGTTAGAACTAGGCCGCAATGACATTTCATCAATAGTGATGTAAAGTTTTGCTTTCACGTGGCATAGTCATCCAATAGCTCCCACATATCATCACATATGTCACCAAAATGAAATCTGTGATCTCATTTGACCACATTTTTTAAATATTTGTATTTTTTAGAAAGCTGTTTTTCCAAAATTTGCATTGTAATTGAAAATTTTGCAAGGAACAGTCTTACTTCCTCAACACGTTCCAAAAGTTGATGTAAACCCTTTGCTCCTGATAAACAAGTTGAGTTCATCAAAAATGTAGACAACTAAGAAAGCGTATATATGTGTTATGGTTTTGCAATGCAGCTTTTCATGTTTTTACTGCCAATATCACTGGTCATCAATATATATATATATATAAACACCCGTGTTTCTAGCCATGGTAAAGTATATTGTTGACTATAACCAAGTTGCCATACATATTTATTTATAGCCAGACTGCAAAGGATCCTTGGGCCCAGACTCTGGCACAATAATTGGCTCCAAAGTTCTAGCTGAACACAACCCAATTTGGATCCAATCAGTTGCCACTAGGGTCTATTTCTTATGACTTCTTTAAAACATAACCTATTAGACCCTAAAGTTTATAATGCAAAGAAACGTTATAAATGGACATGCAAATGTTCTGCATAGATGAAGAATTGGCCCTAAGAATTATTTCCTCTAGTGGGCCCGTGGAACCAGAGCCTGACTTTTTCCTTTATGCACAAGTGTCTACAACCTGTCCAACTGATCTCTGGAGATCCAGCCATATTGGCCTACAAATTCTTGCATTTAATATTGTTATTTGCATACATGTACTTGGATAATATCAATATACTCTGTAATACTGACATTTTGTTTAGCAATCTCCTATATAGTAAAGGCTTTTTATACTTCTATTTTTTTCTTATAAGAACACTTCAATCTGTATCTGGATTTATTTACTTGGATAAAAAAAACAGAGCAATGTAAATGGATTTTGTATGTTCTTTGGGAATTATTGGTGGTTATCACTTCAGGGAAGCTGACATTAGAGTGTATTGTACTTACAGGATTTCCCCCCAGGACTCCTATACCTTTAAATCATGAAATAATTGCTCCATCTATTTAGAGCAGCAGGCAAAGGAGCAGTTGAACACCGGAGGCTCATCTCTCAGCTATTCTGTGGCTCTAGGTAACAGGACCTCTGAACTTCCCTGTTACATCTCAGTGGAGGTGGTGAGGCAGGATGCTGTACTAGAAATGCATAAGTCGCATGAAAAGAGTAAATAAATGATAAATGGATTTCATTTGTTGCATCAGATTCTTGCTTTGAGACGAAGGTTGGCATCCCATCACTATTCCATGATGTACAAGACCCTGGAGGAATCTCAAAGACGTTCTGAGTTGCAGATATGAAAATATATCTGTCTATAGTAACAACTGGTGCTAAATATGACAGATAAATTGCCTGCCCATCATTTTAAATGACAAATAATTAAGTAGTTTATGTCAGTCCAGAGGTTATTTGATAAGAGCCAATATTTGATAATTTGGTGGCAACTTTTTTTATTTTATTTGAGCTGCACACAAGGTCTTGACCACACATCTCATACAGTAATGCTATGATGTTGTACATTGGTCAAATAGTTATGCCATTGGACCCAAATT
The DNA here is from genome assembly GCF_050947455.1 of Rhinoderma darwinii. Taxonomy (NCBI): domain Eukaryota; kingdom Metazoa; phylum Chordata; class Amphibia; order Anura; family Rhinodermatidae; genus Rhinoderma; species Rhinoderma darwinii. The sequence continues at coordinate 58,869,517 of NC_134687.1, forward strand.
ATTGGAATGACTGAAAATGTATTGAATTTTACTAGTTTTTTGTCTTATGTATAAAAATATTTAAATTATCTAAAAGTAAGAGGCACTAAAACAGGTCTAAATATGATCTACGGTAAGTTATTGATCCAAGCATCACACTGCTTACAGACACATATTTGTAGATTGTATGCCAATAGTAAGTTTAGATGACATAAATATTACCCAGACATACAGGGTCAGAGTACCTCAATAGAATATCTGAGAATCCACTGGTGGCCCCAGGCTTTAACACATAAATGAGCTCTAAAGATCCAGCAGAAGACAACCCCATTCAAAGGGGTTTTCCCAGAAAACACATGTATCCTCTTTTCACAGGATAGGGAATACATGCGTGATCGCTGGTGGTCCGACCGCTCAAAGTTCCATAGAAATGAATGGAGCACTGGCCGAGCATGCTCACCAGTGCTCCATTTTCATGGAGCACTTCGGGGGACTTTAGGTCCCCAGTTCTCATTGCTGGGGGATCAATCACACATATATCCCCTATCCATTGGAAAGGGGATACATGTGTTTAGGCAACTTTTGAGCCATTTACTTGCTAATATGGTCTATTTCTTATGGGTTGAATCACAAATGTCCTGCACATGCTATGTTAACTACAAAGAATACAATTTAAAAAAAGACATGTTCTGCATAGATGGACGGTGGGCTCTCAGGATCATTTCCCCTGGTGGGGAAATCCCAGTTCGAAACTACAGACCTAATGTACAGTCCTTAGTGACACTATGTCAAGTTATATCTGACTTGCTTTCAGAAGCCATCATAGTCGAAGACAACACACATTCACTTGATGCCATTTTTATATGGTTTAAGTGTTCCAATATCACATCTACCAAATAAATTGGTTATAGTATCTACGTCCTAACTGATGAGGGTTTACCCTATTCTGAAATTAATGTGATAAAGGTTTAATCAGAATTAAATAGGAGAGATCATTAATCAGAGAAGTTTATTATTGCGAAGGTCCTAATATTTTAGTTGCACTTTCTGTTAATCTCTTTGTCATTTTTAATATACCAATAAGCAATTAAAAGGCAAAGTGCATACGCAGTGTTAATTTTATTTTATTTCATCAATAGCAATTGAGCAGCCCCTGAGAATCGATCATTGGAAATTAACTAATAGCAAATAATAAGGAACCATCACAAAGCTGGACTTTTTCTCTCATTTTATTTCCATTGCAATGTACTTCATTTTTAATAAAGGAAGAGGGACAGTGACGTACATAAAGATCTGAATATTCTGCATGTGTATGATAAATATTTCTAAAAACAATATAAAAATCAAAAAAAAGGAATTAAAAAAACTGAGCTCTGCCTAATAATTAAGAACAAATAAAATGTTATCTTACAAAAGTGGTGGACTGAGAGAGGGCAATAAATCTCATGGTCCCCATCACTATGGCCATGATACACTTGGGTTAAGTTAAAAAATTACAACTGAGGATCTTGACTTACCTCCCCTGGTGCTCTTATAGTAACGGGTCCCTACTCCCCAGCTGGTCTCTGTAGGGGCAGCCTCTTGTGATGATGTCACGTGCAGCAAACACATCTGACAAAGTGTCGTCACAGGAGGCCGACTGTACAGAGACCAGGTGGGGACAATCCACCCGAAAATCTGCACCAAAATAAGCACAATTTTGTGTGGATATTTGGGTGGATTTCCCTGCGGTTTCTAGGTCTCTGACCTGTGTGAACATATCCTTACAATATATTTTTTTTAATTAAAGATGTAATGATGAAGTCGTTAAGAAAGACAACTCCATTATTTATTGGCCCACAAGGCATATTAAAATTATATGCAAATATTTAAAGGATTAAACTAAAATATATGAGATTAGGATTTGGACACATGTTATGGATCTATAGATGGGCAGATTTAAAAATGTATTCTGAGCACGCTTTATTGCTGGGGAAAGCTGCAGTGGACAATACGTGTCTTCTGCAGAGGACATTATAGGGAAAATTAAAGAGGTTATCCCACCACAACTTCTCACCTATGTACAGGATAGGTGATAAGTGTTTGAACTCTGGGTGGGGTCCCAACG